>NC_047526.1:27923941-28223941 GCF_902827115.2 Pseudochaenichthys georgianus
TTACCTATCTTCAAATGGATCCTTGTGTTGTTGCTGTATCCCAGGTTCTGATGCTCCATCTTCACTGCTGCTAGTGCTACAAGTCTGCTGTGCAGAGCTGGTAATCAGATAATAAGCCTGTTGAACAGGAGAAAATACTGAAGCAGAGGGAAAGTTGCTGCCGTTTGTGTGGTTGTCCTAGCCAGAATTTATTAAACCCATTAATAAATACACTTACAAATTATATCCGTTTTCTCTATTTATGTATCTCTGCGTTGTTGTTGTGTGGTCGAATGAATATGACTTCCTTCTTGCCAACCAGCTTTATTATCTGTGCAAACAGAATATAAGGAAATGGCCTTCACCAGCGTTCTACCTCAATACTTCTCCTCAGTGAGGCCTGAAGCTAACTGAGAATGTAAAAATACATTTAGCCAATCAAAATAACTATGTCTGACATATTTCGTTTTCTAATCAAAAATGGACATAAATCCACATGCCATATTATGACTTTCATGAGGGATTAAAGCCGTTTTCATTTACAGTATATAATACGGTGATAACAGATACAGGGATGCAAACTCATCAGGTATGAAAAAGGTGTCAAGGATCCGAGCCCCGGACCCCACGGAATATCGGCTTTAAAATTAGGAATAACAAATGATTTTAGCAGTCAGAACAACTAAAGCAGCAGGTACTAATAACAGAAACGCCAAAGAGTCACATCTAATATAAATATATATAAAAGCGTTTATTTTAATTGTGTAGCAGTGAGTTTAACATTTTGGCAGCACTGTTGAGCATTTTGAAAATGTATTGTCATGCCTCTGTGCAAGGCTTAGTCTTTCTATCTTTATAGCCACTGGGTGTAAAGTAACTAAGTTCATAAACTCAAGTACTACTTGGGTACAATTTTGAGATACTTGTACTTTATTTAAGTATTTCAATGTTTCTTTTGCTACTTTGTACTTCTAATCCACTACAGTTCAGAGGTACATGGTAAATCCACCAGCTACCCTGCAGTCTACAAAGTACTTCAGACTAGCTGCACCTTCACCAGCTTTGAGAACACTTTCATGATCAATCATTATAAAACATATCAGATATATTATTCTGAAATGGACAAATCTGCACAACCACGCACTGTTAAAGAGGGTAACATTGTTCTTTAAGTGCACCAGAATTGAAGATAAATTGATAGAATGAGTTATGGAATACATAGCAGATCTTACAGATCCTAGTAATGTTTTGACACAAGATAGTGATGTCGC
Organism: Pseudochaenichthys georgianus; assembly: GCF_902827115.2. Taxonomy (NCBI): domain Eukaryota; kingdom Metazoa; phylum Chordata; class Actinopteri; order Perciformes; family Channichthyidae; genus Pseudochaenichthys; species Pseudochaenichthys georgianus. Next base: position 27,925,192 of record NC_047526.1, read on the forward strand.
TACTTTCACTATATTTGATGAGAATACTTTTCTACTTTCACTTGAGGAACATTTTGATTGCAGGATTGTTCCTACATTCTGGTACTTCTACTTAACTCAAGTACAAGACCTGGGTACTTCTACTTTTACTCAAGTACAAGATATATACTTATACCACCTCCGTTTATAGCCTATGAAAAAAACTAATAGAAAACGAAGGCTAAAGCTAACGTTAGCAGATAGTGATGCTAGTTAAGTTTGCTCAACGATAATATTGCGACAGAAAAAAGTTTCAGTTCCCGTCTCTAACGCTAAACCGGAAGTGAGGCTAAGAACGGCGAATTTAAAGATAACAATACCATTAGCACTCCTAGTGGTGACTTTATGAACTGCAAACAAATTATAACATTATAAAATGCCTTTAAGGCAGCACACTGTTTGAAGCGCTGCACATTATATAAACTAACGTTACACACGGCAACGACATTAACTGCAAACAGTCGTGACTTGTGTGAAGTGTAACATTAAACAATATATTAACATATTAAATACAACATTTATGACACCACTCGTTCCACTCAGTAACCCTCTTTCCAGCGCTGAGATAGGCTACAGTCATACCAAGAAATGGCTTAGCCCCCACCATGAAAATGATGTTAAAGTAAGCAAAATAAAGTCCACCAACTCGCGGAGTAAATTGCACAGACAGCAGTTAGTTAAGACTGATTTCAGCCACTTGTCTGGAAATACCGAAGACTAGAAACGGTTTTGAAAAACTTTTGTCACGTAGTGATTGTCTTCGCAATAGAACATCTTTGATAATGTCTTCTGGCCAATCAGAATCAAGATAACGGCGTGATGTTGTTGCAGGAAAGTCCCGACGGAGAATATGTTTGCTGAAGTACATCTATATATACATCGATACAACATACGTGTTGATAGAAATCAACACGTAATGAAAATAAGACCCCACGGTTTGATGATTGATAGGTGTGTGGGCTGTCTTTCATTTTGACACACAGAACAATGTTACAATAAACATACATACGTATGTTAAATTGATATATCCGCTTTCTTTCATTTATCTTTCCATTCCCACAACAATATACATAAATAAATGGCATATTTTGGACATAGTTCGAATGGTGATTAATCTGATTAATTAATTTTTAAGCTGTGATTAATCTGATTAAAATTTGTAATCGTTTTGACAGCCCTAATATATATATATGAAAACAAGAGGGACATAATATCACAAAACAATTAATGATGATGATTATTTCAGCCATATGTATTAATAGTGTTAATATCTATGAGATTTAAAGTAATAATAATAATAATAATTCCCTGCAAAAGCACTAATAACAATACAATAATGGCAAAAATAGCAATTCGATATATACAAATCAATCATTGTCATGGTGAAGCAAGGAGTGGTTGCCACAAGCGGGGCTATAACTGCACAACATCAATGACAGAGACCATTGTTTAAACAAAGTAATTTATTTAAGGAAAATTCACTCGAATACTACAACATAAAAACATAGGTACACACATATATACACGGCACACTAGAAAAATGTGCAAAGTAGTAGTTTTAAAAAAGGCAATTAGTGTGAGTTCAAAGGCCAAAGAACAGCCTGCGGGGAGCCGCTGGGAAACATGTGTCCGTGACGAAATCAGACAACATTCAATGTTGCCATGAATGACAGTATATTTTGGATGACGTCCAAGATCTCCTCTACGACCAGCAAGAGGATCAACCTGCGGTGAGTTGCTCCATGTCCTCATCGCTGAGCAGGTGCTGGTTTCAAGGTACGGTGACCCTCTCTGGCTCCTCCTGAGCATCCTCTACTCTGCATCAGCTCTACTCTCTCTCTCTGGCTCCTCCTGAGCATCCTCTCCTGCATCAGCTCTACCCTCTCTGTCTGGCTCCTCCTGAGCATCCTCTCCTGCATCAGCTCTACCCTCTCTGTCTGGCTACTCCTGAGCATCTCCTTGTCCTCCACCAAAGAGGCTCTGCATGGCAGAAGTGGTCTGGCCCTGCCGTTCCAGGCAACCTTGGACAAAAAGTTGTATGGGACTCTGGTGTCGTTCGGTCCTCAACCCATGATTGTTCCACTGCTCCAAAAACCCCGTAGGTCATGGTTTATGTGCGGGAGATAGACATAATGCAGGGCCCACATGTGCATTTCATTGTCTATGTCTATTATGCCTTCACTCAGGAAGTTGAAGAGGTCGTAATAGACATTGCTCACACCTCGCCACAGGTCACCCCAGAGCCGTTCTATTCTCTGGTTGTGGGTGCTTCTTCCACGGAGAGCACTGCCTCTGTGAGAGCCTCTGAAGATGCTCATCAATAGGCAGACAGAGTTGTTTTCGTCCCCATGGTCGGTTCTGACCCTCGAGGGCATGTTTATTCAATTAAATGTCAAACTGTATCACAAAATCCTCTCATAAGCTAAGGGTCTGACAGGCTTGTGGTGGGGGAGGAGTAGAACATGAACAAAATTGAAAAAAGGTGCGTGGCGCTCCGAGACTTTGAGAGTGTGTTGCTTAACTTGTGTGGAACCCGCGTGCAAAATGTGGGGACCCTGCGACCTTCGAACAAGGTCAAAATCGAGGTCAGAGGTCAAATGTGCATGTCGACAGTACCCTCGACGGTGCAAAGGAATGTCCGACGGCTTTGAGCTTGGTCTTGTTGGATCCGGCTCGGAAAGTACATGCAGATTGATGTCTCTGGTCCAACTAAATGTCAAAGGTTACGCCTTAAAATGTAACAAAACCTTCCCTTAAGGCCTTTTGAGATGCAACTGCGGCATGAGTTTTTAAAGGACTTTGGAAAGGGCTAAAGAGATACTTTTTCACAGGGCATTGTTTTTGCCTTAATGATGGACAAAAAACAAGAATAGACCTGAATAGGGGGACACAATCATGTTTGGACCTCATACTTGTGACGGATAGTTTAGTTAAATCGTGTGAATGGTATGTAAAAAGTGACTGTCCCATAGGAAGTGATCATTACCCAGTAACATCACACTTGTGTAAATGGATGGAGAAGATGATAGTGTATAGACTATCACATGTCTTAGAACAAAGAGGGTTACTGAGTGTCATAAATGTTGTATTTAATATGTTAATATATTGTTTAATGTTACACTTCACACAAGTCACGACTGTTTGCAGTTAATGTCGTTGCCGTGTGTAGCGTTAGTTTATATAATGTGCAGCGCTTCAAACAGTGTGCCGCCTTAAAGGCATTTTATAATGTTATAATTTGTTTGCAGTTCATAAAGTCACCACTAGGAGTGCTAATGGTATTGTTATCTTTAAGTTCGCCGTTCTTAGCCTCACTTCCGGTTTAGCGTTAGAGAAACGGAAATGGTCTGAGAGAAGAAGAAGAAGAAGAAGAAGAAGAAGAAGAAGAAGAAGAAGAAGAAGAAGAAGAAGAAGAAGAAGAAGAAGAAGAAGAAGAAGAAGAAGAGAAGAAGAAGAAGAAGAAGAAGAAGAGAAGAAGACGACAGATACATGGCAGCAACTTTCCCTCTGCTTCATTCATTTCTCCTGTTCAACAGGTTAGTAGTGTGTACACAGATTATGTCATATTTCGATCTGAGAAGTGTCTTTGAAACTGTTTTATCTGTAGTGAACTTTAATGTCATTCTGTGAGCTACGCCACTAGCGTGTGGCTAATGGCTAATAGCGTCCGCTAGCTTCTTTAACACAGGCTCCTGGATAATGTAGCTCTACTATGTGTATGAGTCCCGTGCACTAGTCTGGCTTACATTTCAAGTTTATTCTGTTTGTATAAGTATGTGAAATGTTGGTCTGAGGTCATAATTTTCCATATTATTTAAAAGCTAAAGCGCTAATGCTATGCTAATATTGTGCCCGTACAACAGCCATGTTAAAGTGAGTACAGTCGGGTTGTGTGTGTTATCTGTTATCACTGTATTATATACTGTAAATGAAAAAGGCTTTAATCCCTCATGAAAGTCATAATATGGCATGTGTATTTATGTCCATTTTTTAATAGAAAACGAAATATGTCAGACATAGTTATTTTGATTGGCTAAATGTATTTTTACATTCTCAGTTAGCTTCAGGCCTCACTGAGGAGAAGTATTATGAGGTAGAACGCTGGTGAAGCCATTTCCTTATATTCTGTTTGCACAGATAATAAAGCTGGTTGGCAAGAAGGAAGTCATATTCATTCGACCACACAACACAACGCAGAGATACATACATAGAGAAAACGGATATAATTTGTAAGTGAATTTATTAATGTGTTTAATAAATTCTGGCTAGGACAACCACACAAACGGCAGCAACTTTCCCTCTGCTTCATTATTTTCTCCTGTTCAACAGGCTTATTATCTGATTACCAGCTCTGCACAGCAGACTTGTAGCACTAGCAGCAGTGGAGATGGAGCATCAGAACCTGGAGAATACAGCAACAACAACAAGGATCCATTTGAAGATAGGTAAATGTAAATATTACAGTAATAGTGTACTTTCATTGTGTGGGTTTAGTTAAATAGTTTGTAAGAGAGAGAGAGACTCCTGTCCCACCTCCCCATCAGGGCTCAAAATTAACTATTTTCCTCAGTGTCCCACAACTGTCCCGAATTCTACTTTGTATTGTCCCGGATATAACCAGCAGTGTCCCAAATTTAAATTTGTATCGTCGCCCCCCCAATTATGCAGAATACATATAATTTGATACTTTTTTGTCACTTAATCATCACACCATAGACTCTGGTCCACCATGTAAGTTTAAAATACTTATTCTTTTAAACATATGAATATTAGTCTGATCTGTTGCCTCTCCTAGAGTAGAAGGGAAGAGAGTTGTTTTAAGACATGTTTTTCTATTGTTTCTCAATATCCAGACTAATTTATCATTGTCATGTCAACATTGAAGAATTCTGATATGTATTTTTCAATTCAATATGGTATGGCTGTATGGTCTCTGTGTTTTATGATCGGAACCCTCTATCTGGCAATAAAAGTGGTATGAATGACAATAAAAAAACAGAAGTTCCATAATACAGTTTAATAAATGTATCTGTTTTCAGTTCTAATTACAAGTTATCCTCACAAGTCGTCAGTAGTACTATAGGAATATAAATTGATCTTCTATCTTCATTCATGAATGTCAATCATCTTGCTCTCACTCACTCACCCCCAGGCACAAACACAACTGGAACATTACTCTCTCTTAACATGACACATTATTGTCATACCAGAGTTGATTGACAAACTAAAATTACCTTGCGACCCCCTTTCTAATCGTCACCCAATCTGACTGACGTTCTTGATCAAAAAAAAGTAAAACACTAAAAAAAGATGAAAAGCTAAATGATTAGCTAAATGCCTTACGTTTTTGCAGCTAAAGATTCTAGCCTGCTCACTGACTGGCTGACAAAGAAAATACAAAAATGATAGGCTACACCTCTTATTCTGATCAACTGTATTTCACATCATTTTCACAAACTTCAAAAGAACATGACACCGCATTTTAGGACGTTTGTATGCATTGTAAGGCGCACTTCAGTTGCTAGCGTTAGTTAGCACTAACATTGGCACTTAAGACAACTAATTTACCACAATGGAAGACGGTGCATCATGACCAGGCCTTGGGATGTTTTCGTTTCGGGAGTCGGAAGAATTGGGGCTTGCTACAGGGGGCTGTTTATTCAACCACCTCAGCATTTCTTTCTTCTGTTTTTAACTGTCGTGACCGTTGCATTAGCGCGAGTCTAGCAGCAGAGTGGGTGACGTAGAATGCATTCTATGATTTGACAGCCCAATGACTTTGCAAATAACACCCATTTTGAAGTTTACTTTTAATTTTATTTTCACTGTCCCGAAATAGTCCCAGACAAAATAGATTTGTGTCCCAGTAGGAATTTTTATGGGCATTGGGACATCGTTAATTGCGAGCCCTGCTCCCCATTTTATTTTGAGTTGTGCATTGTTATTTGTGCTTGAGAAACATTCCACTTGAACTTTATATATTAATGAACTTAGTAATTATTGTCCTATATTTCTTTCCGATTTCACAGCTGCCTGTGCCTAGCAGCAAGAACCTCCATCTGTGCCTGCACCCAGGTCAAGATCTACCGTGGCTCAACGGCCTTCACCAGAGCCACCACCACCAAGGACCAGCAGCCTCCATCTCCATCTGTGCCTGCCACAAGATTAAGATACACCTCGGTACAAAGGCCTCCACCACAGCCATCACGATCAATCCAGCCAGCAAAGAAGTCTCTCCTAGCACACCTCCCTCCCGCCGACACAGCCACCAGCAGCCCATGCACCAGGGCTCTCGACTAACTTTTTTCCCCATCCTCCCAGAACCGTCCCGAAATACAATATAAGCCGTCCCGAAATTAATGTGGACCGTCCCGAATTTAAAATGTTAGTTTTTCTACATTATCATTAGTTAAAATAATTCAAAGTGACCTTTAACATAAATAAAACATCATACAAATCATTAGATGATAATTCATCAACCTTTTTATTTGAGTAAATCATTCAATCACATAAACAAAGGCCAAATATATTTAAACAAACACACAAATGAGAAAATTACTCATCCAATTTACAAAAAAATGCAACACTGTCCTGAAGACAGAACCCAGAGTAACCACTAACCAGGATGACAGTCTGTAACACAGTCAGGAGACCTTTACGAACGGCCCCGCCCCCTCGCACCCAGACGGGAGAGAGAGATCTCGTCTGGATTGGAAAGCTCGAAAATACATCATAGACGCATGTTGTAGTCTTATTGCATATTAGAAACGGAGTTGGTGAAACTAAAACTGCGATATAATGTGGATGTAGCAATAATACATATGACATATATTTTTTAAATGTCTCCAGTACCGATAAAAAGTCAGATAACGTCGGAGCTTAACGTTACCACTGTCTTTAATAATTCCGGCCCGTTTAATACCGGGGTTCGGTACTCATCCCTACGTGGGGAGAGGCAGCATATTGCTAAGGACTAAATACGATGGAGGAGGGTTCTCTTCTCAGCCTTATCACCCATAGGGGATGAAGAGGAGTAAGTAAATAAAGAGGCCGGCGCTCCAGGGTCTGGTTCTGCTGTGCGTTTTTGTGATGTAACGGTAAAACATTTCAGAATTCCTCCACGGGATGCCATTGAACATCACTCAACCCGCAAACAGAACATAGCTAGACCCGCACATTTGCGGGCACAGCCAGCTGTAGCTACATGTGTATATTTCGAGGGTTTCTGAATGTTTTGTGCGTGTGTGTTTATCATGGTGTTTATGTTGACAAGGAGGTTTAATAACTGTGCTACACAAAACGTGCAGTCGGTTTCATTTTCATCGCCGTTTGTAGTAGAGTTAGCAGGGTATTTTTATTTTAACTCGTCCCAAATTCGTCCCAAAATTATTTTGTATCCTCCCCGACACTATTTTTCTACGACGGGACGTCCTTATGCTCGAGCCCTGCCATGCACCATCACCCCCACCTACACAGCAGCCAGACCCACTGTCTTGGAAGACAGACAAAGACCCTGTCTTTACATTTATAATGAATAGTTGGTTGAGAAAGTTCTGATATTGTCAGGGTTCGTACGGTCATTAAAAACCTGGAAAAGTCATGGAATGCAATATGCAGCTCTGCACAGCGGACTTGTAGCACTAGCAGCAGTGGAGGTGGAGCATCAGAACCTGGAGAATACAACAACAAGGATCCATTTGAAGATAGGTAAATATTACAGTAATAGTGTACTTTCATTGTGTGGGTGTAACATAGTTAAATAGAGAGAGAGGGGAGAAACATTCCACTTGAACTTTATATTTTAATGAACTTAGTAATTATTGTCGTCCTATATGTCTTTCCGATTTCACAGCTGCCTGCGCCTAGCAGCAAGAACCTCCATCTGTGCCTGCACCCAGGTCAAGATCTACCGTGGCTCAAGGGCCTTCACCACAGCCATCACCACCAAGGACCAGAGGACCAGCATCACTACAGCAGCCTCCACCTCCATCTGTGCCTGCCACAAGATTAAGATACACCTCGGTACAAAGGCCTCCACCACAGCCATCACGATCAATCCAGCCAGCAAAGAAGTCTCGCCTAGCACACCTCCCTCCCGCCGACACAGCCACCAGCAGCCCATGCACCATCACCTACACAGCAGCCAGACCCACTGTCTTGGAAGACAGACAAAGACCATGGCACGGCTCCCCCTGTCTTTACATTTATAATGAATATTGGTTGAGAAAGTTCTGATATTGTCAGGATTCGTACGGTCATTAAAAACCTGGAAAAGTCATGGAATGCAATATTTTTCCCAAAGTTTTGGAAAAGTCATGGAAATATAAATAAAGTTGCATCAAATATAATTGATATGTTATCTAATCGCCGAAATAGTAATACTATAATGATAATAAATACTGTATCGTATAATGAAACGTAAAATGGCAACTGTGGCAGTATTTCGCTGGTGAGAGATGTTTACAATCACGCCCTCTAGTCTACAGGAGCTACTATTTGATATAAAGATGCCAAGCTGTCAGGGAAGTGCAGTTTCAACAATGTATGGCTTCTAAAGAATAAGTACCAATTGTGGTTATCAAAAGACATTGACCCAAGACGTGCTAAATGCAAACTGTGTTGTAACATATTCAATATTTAGAATATGGGCGAGGCAGCGCATGCTAGCCACATGAAAGAGTCATTTAAAATCACTGGTGAAAAAGTGTATGAACCCTGTATTGTAAATATTGAGATTTTACAGTTTCTTATGTTAACATAAATAGTTGGTTGAAAAAAAAAAAGTTGTAATGCTCAATTTGTATTTGTACACATTACATGAACCTCAGTATGGAATATGAAGTCATGAATCAGTCCTGATGTAACTTTTCTGTGATGAAAGTAGAGTGATAGAACTATTTTACTCCAAATTCTAATTTACACATTTTCATTATAGACATGAACAACACATTTATATAGGCCTATAGTGTAATTCATATATTTCACTACTTTTGTGAACCAAAAACGTTGGTAAACCAAATCTGAAACACCAACAAAAATGGATGACATGAGTACATCTGTGTTTTCACAAGTTTTTAAGTATTCCAAAAATCTGATTTCTAAGCTAAGTATCTCATAAGACAGTGCTCGAAGGTGAGTGACATTGCATTTCTAGCAATACCAGAGGCTCACCATTTTGATATGTTACACCCGGTTACACCATGCCATGTTATAAGAAGTACATTTAAAAGGTGATTTAAGGAGACAAATACCCTTCACTTCAGTAAAATAAGGTAAGGCGATTTTATTTTAAAAGACAATGAAGGCAGGTTATATTGATTGATATATTTATTATATTGAAAGCCAAATTAATACATAGTCCCCTGAAGCTGGAATAACGTACAATTTCCAGCCTCACAATGTCAGGAACTTTTCATCTACAGATTGCTTTGGTCTGGTTTTGCTCTTCACTGATTGGTTACTGAGACTTTGAACTTAAACGGACCTCCCCGTTTATAAAACGGACCTCCCCGTTTATTCGCGCGTAGTTTCGCGCGAATAAACGGACCTCCCCGTTAATCCATACAACTACGCGAGAATAAACGCGCGAATTGTGACGCAAAGGGCGTTCCATAGGGACCCCCGGCTGTGCCGGGGCTGTCCGTTGCGCCGAGGCGGACTGCCGCGCCGGCGGCCGGTGCGCCGGTTGTAATGGAGCAGCAGGTGGCTGCTGCTGAGGGAGGGGTGTCACCCACGCGGCCGCTACGGTGGTAGAGGGCCCCCCTCCGGAGGCGGCCGCTGCTGCTGACAGCAATGCTGCTCCTGAGCAGTCGGCGGTGGCGTGCGATGTGCCGTCTCGGACGCGGGGCGGGCGGGGGCGCGCTGTACAGCGCGGTTCTGCTGCTGTGCCCGGCTTGCGGTGCGGTGGTGTTGCACAGAGTGTGGGTGTGGGTGATTATGTCCAGGAAAATGAGGTGGTGGTTTTGTGTGATGCAGAAGAAAAGGGCGATGGGAGAAAAAAAGATAAAAAAAACAAATACAACTGGTGAAAAAAACCCTGGAATAATCAATGAACCACAAGGTGATTTGGCAAAAGAAAATGTAGGCACAGGTGAAGTCAGTAAAACACAGGAGGAAGATAGGGAAACACATTTGGACAAAACAAGAGAAGAGAAGAAAACATGGGGTGAGCAGGTGGAGGTTGCTGAAATGGAGGAAGAGGAGGTTGCAACAGAAATGATAAATAAGAAAAAGACTGCTACTAAACGCAGGAGAAGTAAAAAGGATGTACCAACCGTGGCAAAAAACATTAAAGTAGTGAGTGAGGGAAAGGAAGAAAGAGAGCAAGAACAGGCGGATGAGAGTTGGGATGATTGTGTGTCTGACAGCAGTGATGTGCCAGGTTTTATGAGCAGTAGCCAACAAAAAAAAATGTACTCGGCCGAAATGATAAAAAATTACCTGGTGCAGACAAAAAATCAACATAATGTAATCATAGAAGAATATTTCCCAGATTTGTCCGTTTTCTGTGCCTCAGCAAGTCTCCACATGAGCCGGAAAGAGCAGTCTGTCCTGGATGAGCTGGACATATACAGACTAAAAAGAATTGTTACAAAAGTGAGGAAGCAAATGGGCAGCGTTGATTTTAAAAACCTCGATGTCTGTGTTTAATTTATTTGTTTTATTTTGCTTTTAACATCTCACTCGAAATGGACACTTTTAGTGTGGGAAGTTTAAATGTAAATGGAGCCAGAGAGGAAAGAAAGAGGGCTTTAATATTTCAGACTGCAAAAATAAAACATATCGATGTCCTCTTTTTACAAGAGACGCACAGCGACGTTTTTAATGAGACGGACTGGAGAAAGGAGTGGGAGGGGGAAGTCATTTTAAGCCACAACACCTCTCTTAGTGGGGGGGTGGGCTTCCTCCTCTCCAAGTCTTTTAGTCCTGTCTCTCTGGAGGTCGAGCATTTTATCAATGGGAGGTTGCTTTTAATAAAAGCACGGTTTGACCTTTTTACAGCTGTTTTTGTAAATGTGTATGCTCCAACAAACGGTGCAGAGAGGAAGCTGTTTTTACTCAAAGTTAACGATGTTTTAAACGGTTGTGCCACGGAGGATTTTTTATTCTTGGGTGGGGATTTTAATTGTACAGAAAATGCATCTTTGTATCGCAACCATGCAGAGCCGCATCCAGCATCTCAGCATGCTCTGAGGCAGCTGGTCCACTCCCACGGCCTGGTGGATGTATGGAGAAGTATGCACGCAGACACCAGGCAGTACACCTGGTCCCACATCAGAGAGAATAGAATCTCATCAGCTAGACTAGATCGTTTTTATTGTTTTAAGCATCATTTTAATATTTTTAAAATGTGCAGCATATCACCTGCTGGTTTTACGGATCACTCTTTGCTTTTATGTAATGTTTTTATTAGAAATGTTTTACCCAGAAGTGCATATTGGCATTTTAACTCGGTTTTAACATTTGATAAACATTTTAAAGAGGCCCTTATTTATTTCTGGAGTGTTTTTAGGCAGAGAAAGGGAGATTTTAGCAGTCTTAGGCAGTGGTGGGACCATGGTAAGACTGAGATAAGATTGCTCTGCCAACAGCACACCCTCAATGTCACAAAAGACATCATTAGATCTATGAAAGACCTGGAGAGTGATATCGTGGAACTAGAAACAATAAGTGAAACCACAGGAGATCGAGGATATATTGAAATCGTCAAAGAGAAAAAAATGGCTTTAGCCAACCTGCTGGACGTTAAAGTTCAGGGTGCACTAGTCAGGTCCCGGTTCCTCAACACCAACGAGATGGATGCTCCCACTAGCTTCTTCTTCGGCCTGGAGAAGAAGAATGGGCAGAGGCGAGTGATCCACTCACTGCTGTCAGACACAGGGCAGGAAATAACAGAGCCAAGCCAGATCAGGAGGCGAGCTGTGAGCTTTTATTCCACCCTATACACAAGCGAGTATGAGGAGGGGGAAACTCTGTCCGAGGGGTTCTGTAAAGAACTACCTCAGGTCTCCGAGGAGACCAACTCACAGCTCGAAGGGCCGTTAACGATCCAGGAGCTGCAGACCGCCCTGCAAGGCATGCAGGGACGGCGGGCTCCTGGTATCGATGGCCTCTCCGTAGAGTTTTATAAAGCCTACTGGGACGTCTTGTCACATGACATTTTAGACGTTTTTAATGAAAGTCTGGCCTCTGGCTCGATGCCGATGTCCTGCAGGAGAGCGGTGATCACGCTGCTACCAAAAAAAGGAAACCTGCAGGACATCAAAAACTGGCGCCCTGTGTCTCTGCTGTGTGTGGATTACAAACTTCTGTCCAAGGCTTTGGCCACCAGGCTGGGGAGGGCTGTGGAGCAGGTCATCCACCGGGACCAGACCTACTGTGTGCCCGGCAGGTCCATGGTGGACAATGTCCACCTAATTCGAGATGTTTTGGAGGTCTCCAGCTCATTGGGCATTGATACTGGTCTGATTTCTCTAGATCAGGAAAAGGCTTTCGACCGCGTTGAGCACAGCTTCCTCTGGAAAGTAATGGAGAAGTTTGGGTTCAGCGCTGGTTTCATAGCCAAGATCAAGGTGTTGTACAATAAGATTGAGAGTGTGCTGAAGTTCAACGGTGGGCTGTGTGCTCCGTTTAGAGTGTGTAGAGGGGTCCGACAGGGCTGTGCTCTGTCTGGCATGCTCTATGCACTCTCCCTAGAACCCCTTCTCAACAAAATACGCTCCAAACGGCAAGGGCTGTTTTTACCTGGTTTTAGTGGAGGCATGGTTTTATCAGCATATGCGGATGACATCATTGTTTTTATTAGAGACCAAAAAGAGACAGACATTTTAGTTAACATCGTGAGGGATTTTAGTTCAGCATCGGCAGCGAGGGTGAATTGGAAGAAAAGTGAGGCCCTCGCTGTCGGTGAGTGGAGTGGCGGTCTCCCAGTTCTTCCCCAGAACATGCTATGGAAGAAAGATGGGCTAAAGTACCTGGGTGTGTTCCTGGGTAATACAAGCATAGTCCTGAGGAACTGGGAGGACGTCATAGCAAAGATAGAGGGAAAGCTGTCCAAGTGGAAGTGGCTGCTCCCTCGGATGTCTTTTAAAGGTAGAGTGTTGGTTTTAAACAACCTTGTGGCATCCCAACTGTGGCACCGTCTCACCTGTGTGGACCCTCCCTCGGGCTTACTAGCCCAAATACAAAAGAAGTTGGTGGATTTCTTTTGGGAGGGTCTACACTGGGTGCCACAGGGGGTGCTGTTTTTATCTAGAGAGGAGGGGGGACAGGGCCTTATCCACCTGGCCAGCCGAACAGCCACTTTTAGGATACAGTTTTTACAGAGGTATCTGACCGGCCCGGCTGATTTGGTGTGGAGAGATGTGAGCAGCTGCATTCTCCGACGCGTGAGTAACCTGGGGCTGGATGCTGCTCTGTTTTTAACTGATTTAAACGTTTTAAAGTTAAGTGGGCTACCTCCTTTTTATCAGGGTGTTTTTAAATCTTGGGCCCTTTTTAACCATAAAAGGTGTCCAAAGACTGACTCTCTGTACTGGTTGTTGAGGGAGCCTCTCATTCACAGAGCCAGGTTGGACGTCAGCAGCAGCGAAACACCCGGCCTGACGGTGGCACTGTGCCAATCCAAGACCCTGTGCCTTCAGCAGCTGGTGGATGCAGTGGGGCCGGAGCTGAGCGATGCCCGGGCCTTGGGCTCTCTGCTGGGTCTGCACTCTGTCCGGGTGGCCGAGAGGATCCTGCAACTATGGAGCCAGATCCTCTCCCCTGATGACAAAAGACTTTTAAGGAGCTATGGACAGGGAAGAGCCAAGCCGGACCCAGCAGACCCTTTCCCAGAGATCTACCTGAGCCCAGGGCTCGGAGAACTGACCGGCCCCCTGCTCAAGGTCGCAAACCAAGGACAAATGACCATCCACAAAGCTGACAAAAAAACTATTTACATGAACATTGTAAAGACGACTAACACAAATGTGCTGAAGGACAGGGCCTCCACTGTGTGGAGCACCAGACTGGGTGCAGGAGGCGGATCAGGCCCACAGTGGAGGATTTTATACAAACCTCCCATAAAAAAACGTACTGCCGACCTCCAGTGGAGAATTTTACACGGTGCCATCGCCTGTAATTCTTTTATCTCCATTATTAATCCTGCTGTTTTTAATAAGTGTCCATTTTGTGGTTTTAGAGAGACTGTTTTCCATGTTTTTACAGAGTGCAAGAGACTCACGGGTTTCTTCTCTCTTTTAATATTGGTTTTTAGTCTTTTTAGTATAGCTTTTACCGAGAGTGTTTTTATCATGGGGGCTCCATATAAAAAGACACACAAGGAAAAGTGGCAGCTTCTGAATTACCTCTCTGGCGAAGCAAAAATGGCCATTTATTTAAGTAGGAAAAACAGGGTGGAAAATAAGAAAGGGGAAGAGGCAAAAGCGATCTGGCTGTGTAATATCAGAGCCAGACTCTGGCTGGAGCATCGTTTTTATAAACATATTGGAGACTTGGATGCTTTTAAACAACGTTGGTGTTATGAGGATATTGTGTGTTCTGTGGTGGATGAGGATTTGCACTTTGCACAAGTTTTTAAGACATAGGTTTTTAATGTATTATTTTAAGTGATTCGTTCATTTTATTGCACAATGACGCACTTTATTGATCAAACGTATAATTGATCGTATGTAAATAAAGTGTTTTTGCAAAAGTCAAAAAAGTCTTCTTCTTCTTCTTCTTCTTCTTCTTCTTCTTCTTCTTCTTCTTCTTCTTCTTCTTCTTCTTCTTCTTCTTCTTCTTCTTCTGTGTTTATTGGCGGTTGGCAAACCAACTTGTAGGTGCATTACCGCCACCAACTGGACTGGAGTGTGGACAAGAGACAGAAAACAATAAACAAAACAAACAAAACAAAGAACCAAAACTCTAGATTATTTTAAATTGATCAATTTCTCTTAGAAATGTAATAATCTCACAATATATATTGCCTGATGTTTTCCCTAACAGCCCTGATAGCGACAAGTCATGGAATTTAGCTTTCTTCAGTGTGTGGAAAAGCACATTTCTCTGAGTACTATATTTCCTGCAAAGCATTAAAACATGCTCAACAGTTTCTGGCTGGCTACAGTGTATACCATAGACTATATACCTATTCTCATCCAAGAAATGACATTTTCCTCCCTTCTTTTAAACCCTACCTTCCTTCCACCCCCCACATACTTTTGAATTTTATAAAGATGTCTTCCTGTATCACTCCCAATGTTCTTGCCATGTTGTTTGTGCATATTTCTGAATGAATGTTTTAACCTCCGCTTTGCTGAGTGGAACTTCTATATGTCTATGTTCATAATTCTGAGTATTTGTTTGGCCAGAATATCCACCTGTTCATTACCCTCCACACCAACATGAGCAGGAACCCAGATGAAACGAGTTGCTATGCCTTTGTTTTGCATTTTATATACAATTAGAAATATTTCATTTATTATGTCCATTCTAAATGAAGATCTGCCTGATCGTACTTGATAATGCTGAAAAGCTGTCAGATGCAATTAAACTGTTATGTATTTCTTTCTCCTCTATCCATTTCAATGCCAACACCAATGCCAACAACTCTGTGGTGTACACTGACACATAGTCTGTTACCCCCACCACCCTAAGCAAAAACAGTGAGCATCCTAAAAATCCATGGAGCGTTAGACGGCAATGTCATACATTTTGCAAGTATCCGAACATCAAAAAAGTATTGGAGAAATACATTTCTGACCTGATGGATAATGAATACAGATGTCACGACAATTCTTCCAATATTTCTCCAATTAGAGCCTAAAGAATTCTGGCCACCAGGACAGAACAAACAGGTGAGCAGGTCATGAACATGTAACCCACATTAAAACATAGTAAGCATAAAGTCATTCAAAGGTGATTTCATTAAAGGATACACGTTTAAAATTGGTCAATGATAACATTGACCAATCCCTTTAAAAATATAATAAATAAAAGTAGTATGACAAATTACAAGGTACTGTTCCTTTAAGGGATCTCTGCTCACCACCAGGCACCCACAGTGTAGCAGGGAAAAGAGAAAACGGAGCAAGACGCAGACGAGCGGAGTAAATTATATTAAAAAGTGATTCAAAGTTGATTTAAAAAAAATAAAAAATACCATCCACACGGTCGGGAAACCCAGTAGACGGTATAGAACATTAACCACGGTGTTTTGGTCAGGTTTGTTTGGACTGGATAAGAAAGTTGATCGCGAGTGAGAGGACAACAAACACACGCGCTCTGATACAAGATGGCAAGCCAGACCCACGGACTGCTTTGATCTTCGCGCCAGTGAGAGGACTTGCTGGTTTATCAAGAGACAATAGCTGAACTCACTGCCAGAGTGGTAGGAGTATTGAAGAAATTATAAGGTGGGAACTGGATTTAAAGAGACACTTTTGGCGCGTTTCCACTGCAGGCCTCGCTCGGTTTGGTTAGGCCTTATTAGGCCCGGCTCACTTTAATGCTGGGCTTCCATTACAGTTTAGGGGCAGTTACTATAGTAACGCAGTGTAGGCGGAGCCGTGACGTCATCTTCAATGAGGGCCCCAGAAAAACAACACAGCCGTTAGCTCTTAGCACTCAGAGCTCACAGCTCTTCATATCTGTTCAGAAACCAGACAAAAGTTAAACAAGTACAAACCACAGACTGTCTGTGTCATGGTGAACAGTCGCTGGTTTATTTATGTCTGTATAGTCCGTTGTTGTGAGTGTGGACGGTCGGAGCATATATAACGTTAGCTTAGCCAAGCTCCATTTAGAAAACACGCATTTTAAAAGGTTTTTCGCCTGCCGTCTGTCTGCAGACTTGTCAAAGCATTAATTCATGGTTTTTACTAACCGGTATCAGTATGTTGTTACTTCGGCATCATTTTGAAACGTGTATTACAATTAAATCACGGTCAAATATGTTCATCTTGTTGTAGTTGTAGCCCCCTTGCCAGCGATTCTCTCTCTAGTTTAGTATACTCAGCCCGACTCAGCCTGGTTGTTCCTGGCCCTAGAACCACGATTTTATGGGGCCAGAAAAACGGTGAATTAGGACCCGCTAGCCGGTACTAGGCCAAGTGGAAACGCAACCAAAAACGGGCCCCGCACGGCTCGGCACGCTTAAAGCGAGCTACCCGCTGCAGTGGAAACGCGCCATATATATTGTACACCAGGTTTTCATTTGTCATTTGATTTCATTGATGGTACAATTGTGTTTTTTTTCATTGGATATTTTCATTAGATATATTTTACCTGTGAAAAGGGAAAAGAAAAAGAGTTAACTCAGGATATTGAAGAGATTAAAATAGTAAAAATCTATAAATAATACTTAGTAGACCGGTCTAAAATAAAATAGGCTATTTTATTTTGTACATCCTATATGGATACCATTTACTAAGTCACAGAATTCAGAAAACAAGGGAAAGGTGAAATGCTTACCTCTGATTATACTGCAGAAAATATTCATTGTCTATGTGTAAGAGCCATTTAGGCACATTATTTTATGGTAATGAATTATGGTTTTGTGAGCCAATTGAATATTCTTTAATTTAACTTAAATGAGCTGAATAACTATGAATTATTATTATACTGTTTTTGTAACGTGTCATCTTGCTTATGGACAGCTCTAGTTTATGTTTTGTTATTATTTATACAAAGCAATAGTAGGGGCGTGCTCAGGTATAAATGACGCTGCCAGCATGACACAGCAGGAAGTCTAGAGAGGCAGTTGGAAAAAGTTTTGACCGCAAACATCCGTATGACCATCAATCAATCAATCAATGTTTATTTATATAGCCCAATATCACAAATGTTACATTTCTCTCAGTGGTCTTCACAGTGTGTACAGAATATCAGTATGACAATACGACACCCTCTGTCCTTAGACCCTCACATCGTACAAGGAAAAACTTCCGAAGAAAACCCAGTTTAAAGGGAAAAATGGGAGAAACCTCAGGGAGAGCAACAGAGGAGAGATCCCTCTCCCAGGACGGACAGACGTGCAATAGATGCCGTGTGTAAATTGAAAAGATAATACATTTGCAACATAGGTAGTCCAAATGTTTGGAAATGCATGTGTGTATAATAGGAAGATGAATCCACGAGGATATCCATCCAGGACCGATGATCCAGGACCACAGCCACGACTCAAGATCCAGGGCTCACGATCCAGGACACAGGACCGCAGGATCATCCATGTCTCCGGATCCCGGCGTATATAGACACCAAAAAGAAAGAAATTTGGGGAAGCTGGGTTAATCAGAACATGAGAGTACACAGGTATAGACAGAGAGAAGGAAGAAGTAAGATGTCCCCCGACAAACTAAGCCTATATCAGCAAAACTAGGGGCTGAATCTAATCAGCCCTAACTATAAGCTTTATCAAAAAGGAAGGTCTTAAGCGCACTCTTAAAAATGACCAATGGATCTTGTTTGTTTATTTGTTTAAATACCGTGCAAATGTTGCACGTCGGCAGTGGGCCGCCAGCTGATCTATTGAACCTCTCAATAAAGCACCTGAATGGAACGAGCAAGGTATCTGATTTTTTGAATATACGCGAGTCAATACTCGAGCTCGCCTCCTAGACTAAGTGGCCTTTGAACATGGATTTTCTTTGGACAATTGGCCACTACAATGTTAATGTTTTGTCTATTTGTCTATTTCGTCAGTAAATTGCCGGCTGTTCTTTTCAAACCACCTGGTCTCTGGTCTAATTACTTACCTGTCTATCCACTCTAGTAGAACCCAGAATCCTTCTAGTCAGATAGCATAGCCCAAGATAAGAAGTGTTACAAACAGGTAACAAAGAATAACAGCAACATATTGCGTACAGGTTGATGTGAGAGTGTGAGTGGTTGGAACAGGTGAGCAGGTAGAAAAGAAAGTCAGGGTAGAGTTCAACATGTCTGAGAGCATCTGGTGGACAGGTAGAGGAAAACAATGAGGTGGCAATGTGGCTTAAAGGAAAGTCAGTGAGGCAGGCATTCGAGATAATGAGACAGCTGAGATATTTGAGGAAAAAACTAAAATAACTCCTCAAGGAGAAGTCAGAGCATAACCAAAGTCCCCAGGCTTTGTGAATGTCTGTACATAATTTCATAGAAATCTATTCAACAATTTAATGTAAAACCCAAGAATATTTAGAGATAGATATTCTTCAATTTGGACTTAAATGGTGGATCGATAGATAAACAGCTCGGGAAACACCGGCACACTTCTGAACAGCACACTTAATTAAAGCATTGACTAAACAAATTGAATAACCTTTCCCTCTTGATTGTGGAGCTACGGTAATGTTGACTCACGGGGTGCGAGGCAGTGCTGGCAGAGATCAGTTTGGTTTTCAGTTTCCCTCCGCTGGACAACATGCTGATATTGGCAGCGTGGATGGGTCTCTGTTACAGTGCCATTACTATTTTTACCCTCCATCCGTTAAAGCTTCTTTTCTCTCTGGTGCTTTCTGGGGATAGAGGCTTGTATCCCTGCACTGCAGCTGGTAGCATCTGCATACCAACCCAGTCTCACGGCATTTCGTGTTCACCAACACGATTTTTAATCTATTGATTCGATTTGCCCCTTTTTTTCGTGTTGCACAGCACAATTTTAAAAGCAATGTATTTCTACTGCCTGCAGCACGTCTTTTTCTCCGGTCGGGTCGTGGGAGACCGGAAGCTGTGTGGTTCATAAAAACATGTTCTTACTCAATATCAAGCCACAATTATTGCTTTTATTTTAAATCGTATAATTTCGGACTTTTGTTGCCGTCTGTGAGGAAAATAAATGGGGCTCAGAGCCTCAGGATACTGAAATCTGTATTTTTAAATATTTGTTCCTTCTAATTTGTTATTCTTTTCAAAATAACACACTGTTATTTACTCACCAATAACACTCAATTATCCTTGCTTTTATTTATTGGTTTAATTCCATAATTTCGGGCTTTTTTGGTGTCTGTCAGGAACTGAATTTCAAAATAAAAATAACCGGAAACAGACGTAGGCCTATAAGGGACATTTCGAGCATCATTGCGATTGTCAATATTTCTGAGTTTAGGATGGCCGAAGACACTACACTACCCATAATCCCCAGCTATCGTTTAGGACTACAGTCCCCGTAAGGTTACGCAGAGCGTCAAACAGCTATGTGAAATGGAACGAAACCACGCCAGACTATCCAAAACTGGAATCGAACACCCCCCCAGAACTACACATGCTGTCTATTGTGTTTCGCAAAATGTTCTATGGGACGTCTCTACTGAACGTTTTCATTTTCCCCACAATTAGAAGTTGCCAGTATTAAACACATTGGTGTTATCAAATGTAAAACATATAATTAATAAATGGGTGAAAATCGCTTGTGTCCATAATGCGCAGCATTAATATATACCCACATGACAGCTCATTGCTACTTTGTAATTCTACTCCACTACAATTCAGAGGTTAACCTGGTATTTTTACTCCACTGCATTTATTTGAGTTACTTTGCAGATTCTGATTAATTATGTGAAATATAAACAACCCTTAAATCAGACTTTAGTTACACCTGAGTAAAATTCAGGTAAGGTGATTGTCAAGTGCCAACAATCAGGAGAGATATTTGATAGTTGGTGCTTGAGAAGACTAAACATGTATCTCCAATTGACATGAATGGAAACAAGTAATAAAGTATATTCATTACTCGTTATTCTCTACTAATAGTTAAAGACTGTATATTATGGCTATTTTGTACATCCCTTTCAAGATTTTCAAAGGTTTATTGACATATCATACACAACTACGGTGTAGTTATGCAATGAATGAAAAACTTGGGTCACAGGTTCCTCAGTGCATTACAAGACATCTATCAATATGTGTGTACCTTCACCATTAAACTGTCATATTCTGCACATTTCTTATTCTATCTACATACATAAGAGTATAATTAATGTGTATAATATCAGTTAAAATAAGTGCTTCAACATAGTTAACATTGCAGGAAAGGAATATATTAGACGTTAAGTACTTTGTCAGGCTTAATATTTATCTGTAGATAGATACCCCCAAAGACCTTAGTCTGTTTTGCACCTCCTCCTATTAATATCTTTGTACATCCTGCACTAAACTGTTTTATTGTAGAGATCACTTATAGTATCATCTTGATTTTTATATTCTATATTTCTATATTTATACTTTCCCCCTATGAAAGTATGCACTATTAATATTTTTTTAATCAAATATAGCACATAAAAACAATAATTCAATAACGTGCATTAACCACTAGGAGGTGCACACAAGGTACACACAGCCATAATAACTATTAGTGTGTATGTACAACATCTGAAGATGTATAGTTTTATGCATGCTTTCACATCATTTTACAGCATATTGCTATACTATTTCAGACTCAGTATTTACATTCTTACATTCAAAGAAAATCAGTAATATCTTTAAAAACTACAGTCCTTTTCTATCAGCTGTGCACCGTTATGGTGTAAATATAACCTATCTATGAATTAGATCAAATGTAAAACTCAGCCGAATTAGTGTTGATACTGCAAGGAGACGTATTGTGTGAAGAGAAATTGAAGATTGTTACGACTGGAGCACACAAAAACTGATAGGACCCAAATGCACGACTCTAGACAAAAGATGATTCAAAAAAAGGTTTTACTGTGATGACGAAACAAGGTAATCCATTCACAAGGTTCAAAACGATCTGGCACTTGGCACAGGGAACACACAGAATATATACAAAAGAAAGGGACTCCACAGGTGCAAACAATAAGGGCGGGGCAGGTAATCAGGTCCGTGGACAAACAGGCAAGGTAGGAATCGAACTACCTGAAATGAGAAGGGAAATGACAAAGTAAAACAGGAAATGGCAGACACGGACTTGACAATATAGACTCAGAGAAATAATACTAACAGATCTGACGAGACACAACAGTACCCCCTCCTCTACGGCCGACTCCGGACGGCCCAGAGTCCTGTGGATTAAGTCTGAAAAAGTCCTTTATCAGTTTCTGATCCACAACAAAACTTGCTGGTACCCACGACCGATGTTCTGGACCGTATCCTTTCCAGTCTACAAGGAACTGTCGGCCGCGTCCTCTCTTCCTGACTGCTAGCAGTTTCTTGACGTCATATATCAGACCGCCGTCTAACATCCGGGGGGGAGGAGGAGGCTTGGATGGAGGAACCAAACGACTCTCCCGAACCGGTTTGACTTTGGCAACATGAAAGGTCGGATGGACTCTCAAGGACCTGGGCAGGCGCAGGCGAACAGCCACCGGGTTAACAACTTTCGTGATGGGAAACGGACCCACAAACCTCGGAGCCAGCTTCCTGGAGGCCACACACAGGGGCAGATCTCTTGTAGATAGCCAAACCTTCTGCCCGGGTTTGTAGGCAGGTGCCGGACGACGATGTCGATCTGCTGTCTTTTTCATGCGAGCAGCACTTTTCAGCAGAACCTGGCGAGCTCCTGCCCAGACTCTGTGACACCGCCTCACCAGGGCATGTGCTGACGGTACAGTCACTTCCTTCTCTACTTCTGGAAATAGTGGAGGTTGGTAACCATAGGCGCAGTGAAAAGGGGAGAGACCCGTGGCAGATGTAGGTTGGGTGTTGTGGGCATACTCCACCCATATCAGCTGCTTGCTCCAAGTTGTGGGATTCTGGGACACCAGACACCGTAAACACGTCTCCAGTTCCTGGTTGATCCTCTCTGATTGACCATTAGCCTGTGGGTGGTAACCAGATGTGAGGCTGGGAGTGGCTCCTATCAGGCTGCAGAATTCCTTCCAAAACTGGGAAACGAACTGCGGCCCACGGTCTGACACCACATCTCGAGGAAATCCATGCAGCCTGAAAACATGAGATAAGAGCGCTTCTGCTGTCTCTTTAGCATAGGGAGATTTGGGCATGGGGATAAAGTGAGTCATTTTGGTGAATCTGTCAACAACAGTGCAAATGGTGGTGTTACCTGCGGCAGTCCAATGACAAAATCCAGCGAGATGTCAGACCATGGGCGGCTTGGAATGGACAAAGGTTGCAGTAGACCCATAGGAGACTGGGTAGAGGTCTTATTCCGAGCACAGGTAGTGCAGGCTGCCACATACTCAGTAACCTCCTTCTCCATTTTAGGCCACCAAAACCTTTGCTTTATCATGTACATAGTTCGTCTGATACCTGGATGACATGTTAACACAGATGTGTGAGCCCAGTGAATCACATCAGAGCGGACAGATGGGGGAACAAAGAGACGGTTAGGGGGGCCACCACTGGGTACGGTTTTTCCCTCTAAAGCTTGATTTACCTTAGCCTCAATTGGCCATGTCACCCCTCCTATCACCTGAGTGGGCGGTAAAATGGACTCTGTCTCCTTGGAAAGAGCCTCTGGGTCAAAAAGCCTGGATAATGCGTCTGGTTTGGCGTTCTGTGAGCCAGGACGGTAGGAGAGAGTGAAGTTAAACCTATTGAAAAACAAGGTCCATCGTGCCTGTCTGGAGTTTAACCTCTTAGCCTTGCGTATGTACTCCACATGTTTGTGGTCTGTCCACACAATAAATGGCTGTTTTGCCCCTTCTAGCCAGTGCCTCCACTCATCCAGTGCTACCTTCACGGCTAATAACTCTCTATTGCCTACATCATAGTTCCGTTCAGCCGCAGTCAACTTACGGGAAAGGTAGGCACATGGATGGAGCTTACTGTCTTTCTCTGCCCTCTGTGAGAGGACCGCCCCGATGCCCTCGTTGGAGGCATCCACCTCCACCGTGAACTGCCGTTGGGAATCCGGGATGGTAAGTATTGGAGCTGTAGTGAAAACTTTTTTTAACTTCTGGAAGGCCTGGTCTGCCTGTGGGGTCCACACAAACTGAACAGAAGGAGAGGTGAGTACATGCATAGGAGCGGCAATAGAACTAAAATTCCTAACAAACTTCCTGTAGAAGTTAGCAAATCCAAGGAATTGTTGGACTTTTTTCCTGGAAGAGGGTGTGGGCCATTCAGCCACAGCGCTCACTTTAGCAGGATCCATCATTATCTGGTCAGGACCCAGGATGAAACCCAGAAATGAAGTGGAACTGACGTGGAACTCACATTTTTCAGCCTTAACATAAAGTTGATTGTCCAACAACTTTCTTAATACCTGACGAACATGCGAAACGTGTGAACCTTCATCACGGGAAAAAAATCAGGATATCATCAAGATAGACAAAAACAAAATGATTCAAAAATTCCCTCAACACATCATTTATGAGAGCCTGAAAAACGGCAGGTGCATTTGTTAGACCAAAAGGCATTACCAGATACTCATAATGTCCGCTTGGAGTGTTGAAACCAGTCTTCCACTCGTCCCCCTCCCGTATCCTCACCAAGTGGTAAGCGTTACGCAGGTCAAGTTTTGAAAACACTCTAGCTCCTTTCAACAGTTCAAACGCTGAGGTCATAAGCGGGAGGGGGTACCTGTTCTTGATGGTTATGTCGTTTAGGGGGCTGTAGTCGATGCAAGGTCTTAGGGATCCATCTTTCTTCTCAACGAAGAAAAAACCAGCTCCGGCGGGAGATGACGAGGGACGGATAAGACCCGTTTTGAGAGAGCCGTCTATGTACTCTCTCATAGACTCTCTCTCTGGAGGTGAGAGAGTACAGTCTTCCCTTGGGCAAGGGGGACCCAGGCAGGAGATCGATGGCGCAGTCATAGGTGCGATGAGGAGGAAGGGATGTCGCTTTAGTTTTATTGAACACCTCCTTGAGATCTCGGTAGCAGCTGGGTACGTTCGAAAGGTCAGGGAAGTCTGAGTCTTGATTATCTTCATGTTCCCTATCATTGTCTATAATGGGCTCTCTGACAATTTCAGCAGTCTTGTCCCTGAAACACGAATGAGAGCATTCGCTTCCCCACCCCAAAACCTTACCAGTCCGCCAATCAATGTGAGGGTTATGTTTGCACAACCAGGGATAGCCCAGAATTACTGCATGCTGTGCAGAATTAAACAGATGAAGTCATATACTCTGAGTGTTCATGATCAATGGTTATTTTAAGAGGCATGGTTCTATGAGTCACTTTGCACATGAGAGTACCGTCCAGAGCGCTAGCTTCAAGTATCTGAGTCAATGGCACGGAGGCAATTTTCAAACGTTTAGCTAACCCCCAGTCCATAAGTTTAGCGTCAGCCCCTGAATCAACAAGTACTTTCAAAGCTATGCTGTGCTCATTATTACTAACCTCAACCTGGGTCATGGATCGTGAAGGGAAATCTGCGGTTGTCAATCGGCTCACCAGCACCCTCCGTCTTACTGGTAAGCCCCGTCTTTTAACGGGCAGGCTCCCAGGAAGTGTCCCTGTTTCCCACAGTAGAAACATAAACGCTCCCGGAGACGCCGCTGCTTTTTCTCTGGAGACAGCCTGGCCCTTCCGAGCTGCATGGGTTCCTCTTCTGTGTTCCCCGAAGCAGGTTTCACGGTAGTAGAGGAATTGTGGGTCCGAAATCCGGGTCGTAGTGGAGATCGTGCAGGAGGTGGCGCTTTCCTGGCTTTCTCCTTCCGTCGCTCTTGCAGCCGAGTGTCTGTGCGTATAGCCAAGGCGATCATACTGTCCAAATCCGGCGGAAGATCAAGAGGAACAAGAAGATCCCGCACAGAGTCACTGAGTCCGCTGAGAAACATATCGTACAGTGCGTCTTCATTCCAACCACTGTCCGTGGCTAACGTACGAAAATCAATGGCGTAGTCAGACACACTCTGATTCTGCTGGGAGATCTGTGTCAGGGCTCTGGCAGCTTCTCTCCCCGGTGTGGTTCGGTCAAAGATTTTTTTTATAGTCTCAGTGAATAGTTGGAGAGATTTACACACCGGAGACTCCCGTGCCCACTCCGTCGTAGCCCAGGCTTCCGCTCTTCCCGTGAGGTGGGACACAACAAATGCCACCTTGGCTAGATCACTGGGGAAAGCAGCAGGCTGGCAGGTAAAATGTAGGTCACACTGCGTTAGGAATGGACTGCAGTTACCGGACTCGCCCGAAAACTTCGCTGGAGGAGCAAGACGAATCATGGAAGCTGGCATGGAAAAAACAGCTGTAGGCTCTGGGGCCGGGGCAGCCACGTTGGAAGGAGCGGCAGGCACACTATCCAACCGTGTGAGTACATTATGGAGCTGTTCAGCCAGGTGATTAATTTGTGTTGTAACTACGCCATGAAACTCACTCTGACTGCTAGTCAGGGTCATTACTCCCTGGTTTATGTCCTTCATTTCTTCCTCCTGCTGCCGAAGACGTTGAGCCTGAGAGCAGAGCGCTGCCCTCAGGGTTTGAGAGTCGGCTGAGTCCATTTGTTGGCCAGATCGTAATGTTACGACTGGAGCACACAAAAACTGATAGGACCCAAATGCACGACTCTAGACAAAAGATGATCCAAAAAAAGGTTTTACTGTGATGACGAAACAAGGTAATCCATTCACAAGGTTCAAAACGATCTGGCACTTGGCACAGGGAACACACAGAATATATACAAAAGCAAGGGACTCCACAGGTGCAAACAATAAGGGCGGGGCAGGTAATCAGGTCCGTGGACAAACAGGCCAGGTAGGAATTGAACTACCTGAAATGAGAAGGGAACTGACAAAGTAAAACAGGAAATGGCAGACACGGACTTGACAATATAGACTCAGAGAAATAATACTAACAGATCTGACGAGACACAACAAAGATGTTGTTTGATCTGTTGTTGTTGATACATTTATGATCCACGTCAAGTATTCAGTTTCGGCACCATTTCTTCCAGTTTTTCCAAAGGTCTTCTCATCAGGGCTCTCTAAATAAAGAACTACGGCAGATCTGTAATATGTAATGCAGCCGAACCGTGTATTACAATGCCGTTATGTGATGACTTTCAAAGAGAAAAGCAAGAGCACTCGGAATTAAGTATTATTTTATTATTTTAAAATGTTTTCCGGATTTCATATAATATAAACACCAAGTCCCAGCATGCATTGCGGCTAACACATCCAATCCAGTGTTGCCAACTCCTTAGTAAGGAAAGTAGCTGTTGGCTATCCAAAAAGTCGCCAGAAGTCTCTAAATGACGCCATCGCCTAATTTGCATATCATGCAATGGCGGCTGTAGAAGAGAGCATGGTAGAGGGGAGTACAAAAAACGTTCCCAACCCTTCAAGGATCAAAACTTGAAACCACCGGAGTTAAATCTAGACGACAGTAGATCAGAAATGTCTCTATTCTGCAATGTAAAATTACTTTTTTGCTTTCCCGTCTTAAGCAGAACATAACTCAGAATGTATTATAGTGTGAAAGTGAGTGAAGAAACATTTACATTTTACATTTAAATCCCGCTCAAAACCAGGACGGCTTGGCAGTTGGCGCATGCGCAATTCATTTGCAGTCTCAACGCGGGGGAGTGTGGTTGTCTCCTCTCTGCTCTGACTGCAGCAGCAGCTCTGCTGCAGCCAGGCAACTGTCAGTCTGAGCGCCTGTGAGTACTATGGGAGGGAGGCGGGGCTCACGGCAGCACCCGCGGCTCGTTAACTGCAGAACAATACGTGAGTTGCCAAACACCAGAAAAGTCGCTAATAACACTATTATAAATCGTTAGAATAGTCGTTAGTCGCTTTTGACACAAATAAGTCGCCGGAGGGTTTGAAAATCCGCCAAATTTAACGACAAAGTCGCCAAGTTGGCAACACTGATCCAATCAGCGAGCTTAAAACCATAGCTGAGGATCTTGGGTAATCGCTCGAAATGCCACGTCTGTTTCCGGTTATATTTATTTTGAAATTCAGTTCCTGACGGACGCCAAAAAAGCCCGAGATTATGGAATTAAACCAATAAATAAGAGCAAGGATAATTGTGTGTTATTGGTGAGTAAATATCAGTGTGTTATTTTGAAAAGAATAACAAATTAGAAGGAAAAAAAGATTGAAAAAATACAGATTTCAGAATCCTGAGGCTCTAAGCCCCATTTATTTTCCTCACAGACGGCAACAAAAGTCCGAAATTATACGATTTAAAATAAAAGCAATAACTGTGGCTTGATATTGAGTAAGAACATGTTTTTATGAACCACACAGCTTCCGGTCTTCCTCGAACGGACTGGAGAAAAAGACGTGCTGCAGCCTGCAGGCACGAAACACATTACCAGTAGAAATACATTGCTTTTAAAATCGTGTTGTGCAACACGAAAAAAAGGGGCAAATCGTGTTGGTGAACACGAATCAATAGATTAAAAATCGTGTTGGTGAACACGAAATGCCGTGAGACTGGGTTGTGCATACACACCTCTGTAGTAATATCCTGCCTGTTCCCCTGACAAAACCCACACACACTTTAACTAGCAATAAAGTTTATTTTTTCAATGCCCTTCGCCTGCTGTGATTTAATAAATGTTCTGCTGAATAAATCATTGAAACTGGTTTCCCCGGTGTTGAGGTTTTGAAGGTCTTTCTGAGTTTCTGTTTTTGTCCCACCGGTGGGGTTCTTTGTTTTTGCCGAGAACAGTATTCTTTGATCCACTGTAATCTTTGCTGTTCAAACTCTACCTCCTCCATTGATCCCTCCACCACCTTTCTCTCTACCCCACATTCCTTGCTTTCTATCCCTATAGCTGCCTCCATGTATGCTCTCCCTTCCTCCCAGTGTTGTATAACTTAAAAGCAAAGTTGGGTTTACATTAAACTAAACCTTGTTATTATATTGAGGCAACCACTAAAAATATTCAGGAACAGTCAATCATAAATCTTTAACATAGCATACATTTCACTCTTGGCATGCTGTTTCTCCATTTGGATGCTTTCCTTAGTACACTACTATGTATACTTTGAACAAATGTGCCCTCATTGGGAGTGACAACTGCTGCTTTTGATAGCTAGCAAGCAATGTTATTGTTCGCGGTACCAAACAATGAAAATGACATACTTCTTAAACCTATAATTATTGGGGGCTTCTTCAATAAAATAATAGTGGTTTGTTCATGAAATAATAGAAAGAAATACATGTATAGCTTTTATTTGTATCGTGCTTTGTTTGCTAGAGCAACTGCAATGCTACAACGTCCGTTATTTGTGCTCCATTATTTGTATTTGAAAGAAAGGAAGTGCACAATTTGAGACAGACCATTTGGCTTTTCATTCTCATGGTTTGTTATTCTTGGTAGACATAACACAAGTTCAAGCTCTTCAGTCAGCTAAGAAAGGTTAAAAATGCCACTTCCACACGTGTCTAGAATTTACATTACTGAAGTTTTCACTCGCCAAGACATGTCTTCAGTTTTAAAACCTGATTGAGTAAAGCACTCTTAACCATAACATTTGAAAGGACTCCACTCACAAACTCACAAACACGCCCTGCTGATAAGGCCTAACACAAAGTACTATGAATCTTTGGATGTGTCAGTGTTAAAGGTGATTGAGTTAGTATTGTTTCAGAAGCTTCCCTTCCTTTAGTGTTGTGGTGTCTCTGCAGATATGTGTCTTGTGTTGTGTAATGTGAGGACATTTAAGAAGTACACAATGTTGTCAAGGCCAAATAAGGAACAATTATGTTCTGGGCCATGCTTTTGTTCGGTCCTACGCAGAAAATAAAGGTGGGGGTGTTGTTTACACAGATCATAGCACTCCCATAGTGCGATGCCTTTCAGATACAAACCATTAGTCCTGTATTGAAGTCCATCAAAGAGCCTCTATAGTGTCTTTACCCTTTTGATGTATTCCTTGTCCCTCACTAGTTGCACGTCGAACCACACCATAAAGATTATCTCACCTTGTGCAGCTTTCAACATCTGCTCCTTAATATAAACCAGCGTGACATTGATGTCTGTTTTCCTCTCCTGCTTTCCCCCTTGGACGGGTATTGATGTTAGCCTGAGGAGTATTACAAGCCATAGCATACCAAATTGGCTCGATCACACAAAAACACCTTAACATCCACCCACATGTGTACATGCTATATCTGGGATCTCTGACCCCTGGGTTTTAGATCCATATGTCACCTGCCCTCATAACCCGTCATC
This sequence comes from Pseudochaenichthys georgianus, assembly GCF_902827115.2. Taxonomy (NCBI): domain Eukaryota; kingdom Metazoa; phylum Chordata; class Actinopteri; order Perciformes; family Channichthyidae; genus Pseudochaenichthys; species Pseudochaenichthys georgianus. Next base: position 27,955,218 of record NC_047526.1, read on the forward strand.
AGTCTCTCCTTTCACTCTGTCCACAGGTAGAAAGACAAACACACATTACAGAAACCACCTCCACCCTGCAGCATCTGATACAGTAGAGCCCACTCTTTGCTGAAGTAAACATCCCCCCCAACCCCCACCCTGACCCTCAAACTGGGGATATAGTCGTGAATATTCATCAAACATGCAGCCAGAGGGGAGGCTCATTTTGTGGACAGCGGGGATTGGCACTTCGTCTTCAGCAACCACACTCGGTTTGTTTTTCCTCCCTCTGGTGATAAACTTGCATTAAAAGAAGATTCACTGCAGTGTGTGGGTGTGCATGTTTGTTGTCAGTCAGGATGTATTTGTTTATACGTGCCGAATGTGTGCATAGGAATAAACTGTAGATGTACATATGTTTATTCAGGCGCTGCAGTTTCTGATCCAATGTTTTTGCCTGCAGGTCCATTGTGGTTACATATCTGTTTACAGTAAAGTCATGTATTAAACCGCAGCTGTCACTCTCTCAGAGATGCAGCAGTGCAGTGCTACACAAACTGTACGAGCACATACAATGACAAAATGCTGCAAAAGCAACAGAGATTACACAGTGCAGTCTGATGAAACTATATTATTATTTAAAAAACTCAAAGTATGAGAAACATGAGGTGTAACAGCATGGCAGCTCTGCATCGGCCCATTGGTAACAAAATAACATGATTACATCTTAGTTATAAATGTTACAGTAGATGTTTAATATTTCAGTGTATTTCTGAATGTTAGATTTCCACACATATTTTTGCAAAAAAAAAACTCTGCTATTGTTGGTGTGCATATAAACACATTACTCCGTTGACTATTCAACTAAATCAAGGAGCAGAGTTTATTGCACTGATAAACAGTAGGAGTCTAACGACCAGAGGAGGAACACTGTCAGATGTTCAAGTCTAACGATATACAAAATATATCTTTGAGGCAGCAGAGCGTAGGCTTCTTCATATAACAGGCTATTACTGTATATTCTAGTATTAACCTGTTAAACCCCGAGCCTGTTTTTCAGGTTTCAGGCTCGAAAATGACATTCCCAGAACAAATGACTGTAACTTCACTTCTAAAAGGTTTATATGAATAATTTTTGTTATCAAAGCAAGGTTACATCTGTGAGTTGGATGTAGAAGTGTCAGAATCAATATAGATGTTTCTGTGTCAGAGTAAATTCAGATGGAACATAGCAAACAAATGTAAATTCCTGTCTCCGCCTAAAGAAAACCCATTACTTATAGTGAAGACCAACCTTGAATGATGGGTTAGTAGCCTAAAAGCTTTAGGAATCCAAATTATAACATATAATAAGTACCCTGTATCAAGATTGAGGCAAAACAAGTGACATTTGACCTTTTTAGAGAGGTTTATGAAAATAAAGTCCAGGCGGAATAAGCTTTGGGCACATTTGGGCCCATTTGGGCCCATCAGTGCCATTTGACCTTTTTCAGATACCAGACTATAAAAATCATTGTATTACATTGAATAATCACTATAGGTATTCATTCCATTAAAAAAATTAAAATTAAAAAAATGTAAATAAAAAAAAAGATTCTTAAAAAAATATTAAAAATATTTGTGTGAGTGTGTATAAAAAAAATCAGGGTCCCCGTCGGCGGGGAACTTCGGGCTTAACAGGTTGGAAAACATTATAAAGGATGTCAAGGCCATAAGCATGTAGTCAACATTGGGGGGGACCAACAATTCAATCAACATTTGAATACTAATTTCCTGCCATTCTAAAGGAAAATATATAAAAATTCACTAACACATGGGATACTTTAAAACCTGTTAAACCCCAATATTCACGAAACTGTGTCTCAGGCATGGGCGTAGGAAGCATCCTCAATGTGGGTGGGACAATTTGACGGGGAGTGTGGGCAGGTGGTGGACCTTACCTCTTCTAGGGGAGTCCGGGGTCATGCTCCCCCAGGAATTTTTTTTTTTAAATGTTGAAGTTAAATGCATCAATCTGCTGCACGTTGAGAGCAACATTTTTATTTTTTATTTATCCTTTATTTATCCAGGAATGTCCCATTGAGATACAAGATCTCTTCTTCCAGGGAGTCCTGAAATTAGGGACTAAATCTATGGATACATCTCTCAACATCAATATGAAACAGAACTGTAAGCAGACTTACTTTGTCTTTATGCATATTTTACAAATCACTCACCTAGCTACTATTCCTGAAAAGTTTGGTTTTAACATCAGAACTACAAGTTATTTACACAAAGAAGCTAAACCAGAGGGTTCATTAACATTACGAAATAAAATAATATAGATTACTTTAGGGCTGACTAGAAAAAGATACCAGAACTTATGGAGGGCAAATTAAAACATGACTGACCTGCATGGAGCATCAACGCTAACTGAAGCTGGACTCGGACGTACGACAGCAAAATACACCCCCCGGGTACAAAATAAAGGTATTACATTACATTGCATTTAGCTGACGCTTTTATCCAAAGCGACTTACAATAAGTGCATTCGACCAGGAAGACACAACCTTGAAGAAAACAGAATAATATAAGTACATCAGGTTTCATAGAGCCAAGCATTTCAAGTGCTACTCAACTGGCTAAAGATAAGCCAGTCCTTTATTAGTATATAAGTGCTCTGTTAGCAGTTCTTTGTTAATAATTCTATCGCTCGAGGTGGAGTCGAAAGAGATGAGTTTTCAGTCTGCGCCGGAAGGTGTGTAAGCTTTCTGCTGTCCTGATGTCATGGGGAGCTCATTCCACCATTTTGGAACCAAGTTAGCAAACCCACGTGTTTTTGCTGATGGGAACTTGGGTCCCCCTCGCAGCGAGGGTGCAGCGAGTCGTTTGGCTGATGCAGAGCGTAGTGCATGCGCTGGGGTGTACAGTTTAACCATGTCGTGGATGTAGGAAGGGCCAGATCCATTCGCAGCATGGTACGCAAGTACCATTGTCTTGAAGTGGATTCTAGCAGTTACCGGAAGCCAGTGGAGGGAGCGGAGGAGCGGAGTGGTGTGGGAAAATGTAGGAAGGTTGAATACCAGACGAGCCGCTGCATTCTGGATGAGCTGCAGAGGTCGGATGGCACATGCAGGTAGACCAGCCAGGAGGGAGTTGCAGTAGTCTAGGCGTGAGGTGACGAAAGCCTGGACCAGAAGCTGCGTCGCTTTCTGGGTCAGCTGTGGGCGTATCTTCCTGATGTTGTAAAGCGTGTATCTGCAGCAACGGGTTGTAGCAGCAATGTTTGCAGTGAAGGACAGGTTGTTATCTAGGATCACACCCAGATTCCTTGCAGTCTGAGTCGGGGAAACAACAGAGGTGCCGATGTTGATAGTCAGGTCAAGAGTGGGACAATCTTTTCCCGGAAGGAAAAGCAGTTCAGTCTTGTCAAGGTTGAGCTTGAGGTGATGAGCGGACATCCACTGAGAGATGTCAGCTAGACAAGCAGAGATGCGTGAGACGACCTGGGTCTCTGAGCGGGGAAAGGACAGAATTAGTTGGGTGTCATCAGCGTAGCAGTGGTATGAAAAACCATGCGGGCTAATGACAGATCCGAGCGAGTTTGTGTACAGGGAGAAGAGGAGGGGACCAAGAACAGAGCCCTGAGGGACCCCTGTAGTTAATTGACAAGGGTCGGACTCGGACCCTCTCCAAGTAACCCTGTAGGTGCGGTCTTTGAGGTATGAGGTGAGGAGGGAAAGTGCAGAGCCTGAAACTCCAAGTTCTTGGAGAGTGCGAAGGAGGATCTGATGGTTCACCGTGTCGAATGCAGCAGACAGGTCCAACAGGATGATGACAGAGGAGAGGGAGGCTGCTTTAGCAGTGTGCAGTTCCTCAGTGACAGCAATGAGGGCAGTTTCTGTGGAGTGACCTGCCTTGAAACCAGACTGGTGCGGATCCAGAAGGTTGTTCTGATGGAGATAACAGGAGAGTTGTTTAAAGACAGCGCGTTCAAGTGTTTTAGACAGGAACGGGAGTAGAGAGACAGGCCTGTAGTTTATAACATCAGACGGGTTGAGAGTGGGTTTCTTTAGGAGAGGGTTTACTCTTGCCTCCTTGAGACTGTTTGGAAAGTGACCAGAAGTTAGAGAAGTGTTGATGAAATGGGTGAGAAACGGTAGAATATCAGGAGCGATAGTCTGAAGGAGGTTTGAGGGGATAGGGTCCAGAGGACAGGTGGTAGGGCGGGCAGAGGTAATGAGGGTAAGAACCTCACTTGGCGAGAGAGGGGAAAAGGAGGTTAGTGTGCGGGTGGAAGGAGGGTCTGGTGACCCATCGGTGAGTAAAGGTGAGTCAGAAAAAGAAGAGCGAATATCATCAACCTTTTTTTCAAAGTGTTTAACAAAGTCGCTTGACAGAAGTGAGGAGGGGGGAGGGGCTTTGGGAGGGTCCAAGAGGGTGGAGAAGATGGAAAATAGTTTTTTAGGATTGGAATAGGAAGATTGGATCTTATCTTGAAAGAAATGCATAAACAAACAAAGGCAGAACCAATTTACATAAGAATATAGAATAATTTTGGTGAAGTTCACAACAACAGAAAATAAAGGTTTTCAAGTATACAAATAGCCAAAATAAAAAGTCATAGAATAGCAATTTCATTTTTTTTTTATATCAGTTAGGCTATATATTGGGGTGGGGGGGGGACATTTTGAGTGTATCTGCATATTGGGGGGGATGTGTCCCTCCAAATGTATATGGTGAATTCGGCCCTGAAGGATGTTACTGCAGGAATAAAGGGGCCCTAAATACTCATTTTGGGGTTTTCTCTTTCCAATGAGTTATATAGATTGGTGTGCATGTGAATGGTCCCAAAAATGGTCCCAAAAGATCCCAAAGTTCCCTCCAGAAGGAGTTTCTTTCCAACAAAAAAAGAAGAAGCATTATAGGGTCCCTTTAAGGTTTTAAGAATTGGAATGTAATTGCATCCCACCACACAATCAATACATCTACGGTAGTAATACTATATATCCCTATCACCCGTCTTACGCTCTGACTTTCTTTTGATAAGATAAAATGGACCTTTATTAATCCCTGTGGGGAAATTCAGTAGTTCAAACAGCAACAGGGTAAGGATGAAAGACAGGACAGCACAGATTCACACAGGTTAATACAATTAAAAAAGAAAAAGGATGAAAAACTATGAAATAAGAAATGAATTAAATTGAGCATATATACATATTGGGTCACATATACATATTAGATATTTACATGAATGTGTGGAAACAGTGTGTATTTAGGTACAGTAATTGTGTCACATTGCTGACCCCGTGTTGTGGAGCCTTATGGCTACACCCACGAAGGACTGTTCGAGGCGCTTGGTGATGTGCCGAGGAGGGAAGAGTCTGTGGCTGAACGTACTCCTCATCTTCACTAGCTCTGCATGGAGGGGGTGGGAGGGGTTCTCTAGGATACTGTCGAGCTTCCTCCTCGTCCTCCCCTCTGCCACCTCCTCCAGATTGTCCTGTTGTACTCCAACTACAGAGCTAGCCTTCCTCACCAGCTTGTTCAGCCTGGCTGTCAGTGTCCCTTGTGTTTGTGTTTCCACCCCAGCACACCACGGATGGTAGTAAACACACAAAAAACAGCATGGGATAATATGGGAGTATAACAGAGAATAGTATATCATTTCACTCTTTGTACCTATACGGGGTAATACAGTTACTCTATATATTGTTTTAGTTTCTGTGGGTGGAAAATATTTAAATTGCACTCTTTGTGTAGGCGCACAATTTAAGTGATCAGGCGGAAAAGGAGCTTGCGAGAATAATTACCCACTACCAGTTTCTTCACAGATTCTATAACCTCATGGCTGCATCTGGATCACTTTTGATGCTTTCTTCTCACTGTTGCTGCCAGCAGTCTGGCTTCATGCCTCTTAGCATTGCAAGGTTTTCACTTCTCTATTGACATGAGACGGAAATATGTCACGGTTAACTCTGCTTCGACAGGATATAAGCAGACCAAACAACCAAAGAAAATGAATTTATTTTTTGTCCAGAAATAACGCAGGGTTAAGTCGGAGCATTCATTATGAAAACATATATTGTTTTTTTAACCATTTCTCTTATTTGCACTGTGAATCTGTGAGGCTTGATACTAATAGGTGTTTTAATATGTGAGTTTGGCACCAGCTTTTGATCACTGTTTGGGTTTATTTATCCATTCGAACTGGCACAACATCAGTACAAAGGTCTCCCTCTCTTCCTCCCTTTAATCTGGCCTGTGGTATTTCAAGCCATGTATTTAGAGTTACCTGTGATGTAATACAGAGACATTCTTATGTTATTCTGGTACATAGTATTAATCTGTAAGTATTGTGGAAAAAAGGTCCAGGAAACACTCTTGCATAAAGCCACGGTATATGTATTTAGCTCAATAATGTAGCATTAATGGCAGCACTTACACCAATTAGGCGTACAGTGAAGCAGAGCGTCTGTGTGAAACAATGACAACTTCTGTGCAATCCTCCCACACAGAATCATTACCTCGATCAAGTCACTAATCGGTAGGGTTGGATATCGTTTGAATTTCCACGATTCTGATTCCGTTTCTACTTTTCGATTCCGGTTCTTAACGGTTCTCAATTCCGATTATTTGAGGGGCAGGGTAAAAAAATGATTAAGTTCGAGAAAAACAAGCATATCTGCCTTCTCAGGCATACCAGGAAGAAATGTTTGAACATTTTAAAGCAAAATGCTTCAATCTGGTGCACTTTAAGCAGAATTACTAGAGACTAGATCTAGGGGGTACATAAACACCCATATGAAAAAGATCGGTTTACATTTGAATAATTAAATAAGTATGTGAGCATAACCAATAACCCATAGCCAATAACAAATACATGTAACGTATTTTATGTTTGTTGTTCATTCATATCTTATTTATGCATATTTTTTCATCTCTCCAGTTTAAAACGATATGTCTGGTTTACTGTCCTATAGTATACATTGGAATGATTTCAAACCTGTTTTATCCCAATAATTATAAAGGAGTGCCTTGGAAATATGTGTTTACATAAATTGTGATCAAAACGTTTGAGACCCACTGAGATAACTCAGACTAAAGTGAACTATCTAAACACTCAGAGTCCTTTACCTCACTGAGCTGTAGTTATCAGCCTCAGTCTGACTGGAGAGGACTCTCCCTCCACATCATTGTAGAAACATCTCAGCTAGCACCAGATGCTAATAACAACAGCGCGTACCGGTCCCACGCTCATTCGCACTTTGGCTGTGAGCTGCGGGTGCCAGATAAGCCAACATCCCCCATTTTCATCACTTGCAGCGCCCATCGTACAGGGCGAATGAAACGTGTAACCGGGGTGAAAAACGGTGTTGCATTTACTTAATTATGAATGTTGTTACATCAAGGCCGAAAATTAGGATGAGCACCAACGGAGCCAACCTGATCTCACCAGAATGTGTGACTCCACCACGACTCCTTAACACCACAATGCGTGGTGGAGTCACGAACTTTGTTACATTTGCGTGTCGGCACCACGCAAACAACCCCAATGTAAAGTGAATGAGGCTCCTTTGTCGTGGTGCACACACGCGTTTCTTTTATTTTATTTGTATTCATAATTAGGGCCCGAGCACGAGAGTGCTAGGACCCAACGGCGTCCTAGCACGAAGTGCAAGGATACCTATTGTTATTCGTGGTATTATTATTTTTTTTCTGCTGGCGTTTCCTGTTTTTGAGGCCTTTAGGACGCTGAAGAAGTTGTATAATTTTGCACGGACTCCATAACTGGTGAAAACTACCTATTCTGGAGTCAATTGTACAACTTGCTCGCTAGCGCCACCTATACAAATCCCAATTCGGAATTCATTTACAAAGTCGCACCGTAACTCCAAATGACCTGAAATTTTGCACACATATCCGGGTGGACCTGCTCTACAAATAATCTCCTTGAACTCCTAAGCTCCGCCTACTTTATTTTTTTTTAAATTAGCATAATTTACAAAACAGTTAAATATTCACTTAAATTTCAAATGTTGGTTTTTCAACACCAAACTCAGTATACAGTATCACCGGAGGGTCAGAAACATTACCCTAGGAGATGAGCATGTTCAAACTATAAATATTTCCAACATGAATTAAAACGTACTCGCAAAAAGGCGGGGCTTAGAAAGAAATGCTCATAATTCATCAACAATGTACCAAAAAAACACACATTTTGTTGGTAAGGTTCAGTCTGTATTGGGGAATAGGCACCAAAAGTGATTTCCATTTTGGACTATAGGGGGCGCCAAAAACATGACAAATCTATAACTCATGAACCGATGGACGAAATCTTTTTTTTTTTTTTTAGACATACTCTAAGGATGAGTATTAACTTATATTTAAAGTCTCACAACGAATGACAATTGTGGGCGTGGCCTGTACTTTTTTTTTTATGACGATGTGCTAAAATGTGTTTCGGTACGCAAAACTTGGGACACGCGTCACAGCCCGCGACCTTTTGAAGAATGTAAAAAAAAAACGTACATTTTCAAAAAAACTGCTCACTAGCGCCCCCTATTGTGTGGTAGTCACGTATAGTTTCTCAAAACTTCACGAATTTTGGCACAGACATTTCTCATGGAATTGCGGATATATTTGCTACATTCCATTAGCCCCGCCCCACAAAAAGTCGGCCATTTTGAAATATGTGCGTTTTTCAGCCATTTTACGCACGTTCTTGCGAACTCCTCCTAGGGGAATGATCGGAAAAAATCCAATGCAGGAAAGGTTTAGCCCCTATCCCATATGATACTTAATTGAGGAGCACATTTTTGAAAAATTACTCGTGGAGGTCGTAAGCTAACAGCGAATACACCATTGTTGACGATTTACATGTCGCAAATTACTCCAAACCACTCGGATATAGTTATTCCGATATTCACGAAACGCTGTATACATATTGCTATTATGATTGCACATATATTTCAAATTGCCTTCCATTAGCCCCGCCCCCCAGAAAGTCGGCCATTTTGAAAAATGTGCGTTTTTTTGCCATTTTACGCACGTTCTTGCAAACTTCTCCTAGGGGAATGATCGGAAAAATTCCAATGCAGGACAGGTTCAGCCCCTATCCCATATGATACTTAATTGAGGAGCACATTTTTGAAAAATTACTCGTGGAGGTCGTAAGCTAACAGCGATTACACCATTTTTGACGATTTACATGTCACAAATTCATCCAAACTACTACATTTCCATTTTTGGAAACCTTTACAAAGTGGCACCGTAACTCAGAATTACCTGAAATTTTGCCCACTTATTCGGGTGGACCTACTCTACATATTATGTCCTTGAACCCGAAAGCTCCACCTCCTTCATTTTTTTTTAATTACCATATTGTTAAAAACAGTGAAATATTCACTTAAATTTCAAATTTTGGTTTTTCAACACCAAACTCAGTATACAGAATCGCCGGAGGGTCAGACACATTATCGTAGGGAATGAGCATGTTCAGTCGATAAATGTGGCCGTCAGTACTCTAAACGTGTTCGCAAAAAGGCGGGGCTTAGATAGAAATGCTCATAATTCATCAACAATGTACCAAAAAAACACACATTTTGGTGGTAAGGTTCAGTCTGCATTGGGGAATAAGCACAACAAGTAGTATCCATTTTGGACTATAGGGGGCGCCAAAAACATGACAAATGTATAACTCATGAAATGATGGACGAAATCTTTTTTTTTTTTTTTTAGACATACTCTGGGGATGAGTATGGACTTATATTGAAAGTGTCACAACAAATGACAATTGTGGGCGTGGCCTGTACTTTTTTTTTTTATGAAGATGTGCTTAAATGTGTTTCGGTACGCAAAACTTGGGACACGCATCACAGCCCATGACCTTTTCAAGAATGTAAAAAAACCCCGTAATATTTCAAAAATACTGCTCACTAGCGCCCCCTATTGTGTGGTAGTCACATATAACTCTCAGAACTTCACGAATGTTAGCACAGACATTACTCATGGAATTGCGGACATATTTGTAGATACATTCCATTAGCCCCGCCCCCCAGAAAGTCGGCCATTTTGAAAAATGTGCGTTTTTCAGCCATTTTACGCACGTTCTTGCGAACTCCTCCTAGGGGAATGATCGGAAAAAATTCCAATGCAGGACAGGTTTAGCCCCTATCCCATATGATACTTAATTGAGGAGCACATTTTTGAAAAATTACTCGTGGAGGTCGTAAGCTAACAGCGAATACACCATTTTTGACGATTTACATGTCGCAAATTATTCTAAACTACTCGGATATAGTTATTCCGATATTCACGAAACGCTGTATACATATTGCTATTATGATTTCACACATATTTCAAATTGGCTTTTATTAGCCCCGCCCCCCAGAAAGTCAGCCATTTTGAAAAATGTACGTTTCTCATGCATTTTAAGCACATTTTAGCAAAGTCCTCCTAGGGAAATGTTCCACAAAATTCCAATCCAGCACAAATTCTGCCCATATCCAATGTGATGCTAAATTGTGAAGAAATTAGTTGCTAGCTGAATCGAGGACCTCGTAAGCTAACGGAGAATATACCTTTTTGGACCATTTATATGTCAGATAAGCTACTGAAACCTGCCTGTCTGCCTCGCACATCAACGCTCACAAACACACAGACACACCTACACGTTCTACAACACACACCTACACGTTCTACAAAAAACACAAACAGCTCCTAAAGCATATAATAAATATAAATATTAGGCTACAGCCCTTGTATTTATTAAGTGAAGCACCATATGGTTTCATGAAAAATCTCCTAAAGCCTACAAATAAACACACCCCCCTCCCCCACACAAACACTTTCTCTGTCTATAAGGCTTACAGTTACATTGTTCAATCATGCTTTAGCAACCATGTCTTTATTATGATCTCTTGTTTTCTCTGTGATTACCACAATTCTGGAGAAATGGATCTGCTGGGGAACGACCCTTACTTTGAAAAGTGCACGGCAAATCAGAAGGACAGAGCTGCCACCTGAGGTGCTGGATAAAGCAAGCCTGAACAGCGCTCAGGAACATAACATCATCCACCCAAACCTCCGCTGACTGCAGTCCAGACGTATGAGTGTAGACGTGTAGAGCTCATCACTGCTGTCACTTCAGCCTTACATACTTTTACTTATAATTAAAACATTACATCTGTGTGCCATATAGTACTTGTCATTTTGCATATACTGTATATACTTATTACATTGTCTTTATTTGAAATACTGTCTACACTTAATCTACAACTTCTCTCATATTATTGAATCTACATTGTGGTTGTTATATATTTATCTGTTATCTTGCACTTCTTTGCGTCTTAGGTTTACATTTTAATTGTTGCTGTGACGGACTGCGGAGCTGAGCAAAACACACACTAACAGTTAGACCAAACACACATAGCTATTCCATCTCCCTCTGGAACTAGCTAAACTAGTTATAAATATGTTTATTCTTCACTGTCGGCATATAGCTACCTGGTTGATGCAGGAAAAATGGTACCAACGCAGTTGGCGCACATGCCTAAGATTTCCTGGTCAGAAACAAAGGAACGCAAAGTCAGGTAAACAATTTAGAGGGATGACAAACGGCTCATCTCGGAGGACTGAGGGGGGGGACCAGCAACCCTCCCCGACAGGCGCACGGACGCGAGGGCCCGCTCATCACTGCGCGCACAAGTGCGACCGCAGTTTTAATTATTTTTATTTTTCGTCAGAATGTAAAAATTACATTAGTTACGAATTTGTGTTCTCAAAAAACAGTGCATTGTGTGTAATGCAACTGTGACTTTTATTAAATTAGTTTGTTTTTAAGGAAGGCCAGAGCTTCAGCTGTGTCAAATAGATTGTTCCCTTTAGTTAACGTTATTTAAAAGATAATGATCATGTCTTGTATTACGAGCGTCCATTCCCATTGGATAACAGAGCATTTTACACCCGGAAGTAAGTAGCCTATTCTCCTTACTGTCGATTGATTTTACAGTGATATCTGCACTACTCATCGACTAAAAAAACACCAAATTGTCCTTGTTAATTACACAACATTGATTGGTTTGAATTGTGTGCAATGCTTTTGTATTTTCCCCCTTCGATTCGGAGAAACAAATATTTTTTCGGAGTTTTAGGACGGCAGAAGACACTACATTACCCAGAATCCTCAGCTATCGTTTGGGACTACACCATGAACCCCGTGATCAGCCCTCAAGCTCTTTGATTGGTTGACCTCCAACTGCATTCCATATGAAAAAAAAAAAGTTTCGTAAAAGAGAAAATCATACTTTATTCAGCAGTGCTTGCTTTACTCTTTGATAGTCATCACATGAATGCATTGTAATAAATGGTTTGGCTGCATTAAATATTACACATCTGTCTTAGTTCTTTATTTATCTCCAGAGATCGGGCATCAGAATAGACCAGAAACTATTCTTTTACCGTTCTGTTTTAATTTCACAATAAAGTTAGTAGTAATATTTTGTTTTGATATTATTGTTTTTTATTAACTACTAGACGACTGGGTCATGTTAATACCATCTTTTTTTGGTTGCTATGGGTTTTTCCAATCGCTTTTGTGTTACAAATATCAAAACAATAACAAAATAATATTCGTCGTAAACTAAACCGGAAACAGCAGTATATTTTATTTTGTTAACACTGTAAACTTGACAGCCTTTTAACCCAAACCACCTACTGGTTAAAGCACGTTATTACACGTTTAGAGTAATGCAATGCAGGAAGATTGTGTTGCTTTTTAATGACTGTTTAAAATGCCTTTTTCTTAATGTCTTTCATTTTTGTAACGCACTTTTGAATGTGTTATATTTTATGAAAACATTCAAATATTAAGAGTACATATAAAATAGTGGGAAAGTAGAAGGTAAATTATATAAATATAGAATAGAAAATATCAAGAAGATACTCAAATGATATCTAGAGTAAAACAGTTTAGTGCCTGATAGGAGGATGTGCTAACTAATAAGGCTTTATTTAAAGAAATGTGCAGAATACGACAGTGTAATGGTGGAAGTATACACACATTGATAGATGTCTTGTAATGCCCTGTTGATGAACCTGTGACCCAAGTTTGTCATTCATTGCATAACTACGCTATTGTGTATATGATATGTCAATAAACCTTAGAAAATCTTGAAATCTTGAAAGGGATGTGCAAAATAGCAATTATATACAGTCTTTAATGAACTATTAGAGAATAACGAGTAATGAATATGCTTTAAACGGATCTGCAGATAAATATTTAGTCTTCTCAAGCACCAACTATCAAATATCTCGCCTGATTGTTGGCACTTGACAATCACCTTCACTGAATTTCATTCAGGTGTAACTAAAGTCTGATTTAAGGGTTGTTTATATTTCACATCATTAATCCAAATCTGCAAAGTAACTAAAATAAATGTAGTGGAGTAAAAATACCAGGTTAACCTTAAAGAAAGCCCTCAGGATTATAAAAGACCCCCATCACCCCAGCCACAAACGGTTCTGTCTGCTGCAGTCTGGCAGGCGGTACCACAGCATTCGGACTAAAACCACCAGACACAGAGACAGCTTCATCCCACAGGCCAGAAGACTATTAAACACCTGAACTTAGAAATAACATTCATCTGGCTGCTACTTAGAAATTATTTATCTAATATATCATATTCCAATCACTTGTATATAGACTCTTATTGCACTATTTCACTATTTTTTCTGTGTATCTGTTTTATTGCGTAGCACTGTTGGAGGAGCCTGTGACCTAAGGGGGGGAGGGGGGTAGGACACGTTCGATTCCTGTTTTGAATAGTGTGCCGTCGATGGGTTTCATTCCATTTCAAAGTCCTTTTGGACGCTCTGTGTAAACGTCGCTCTAATCACAGAGGTTGAGGACTGATCACGGGGTTTGTCAAGCTAAGCACATGGTGTAGTTCCAAACGATAGCTGAGGATTCTAGTGTAGTGTCTTCTGCCGTCCTAAAATTCCGAAAAAATATTTGTTTCTCCGAATCGAAGGGGGAAAATACAAAAGCATTGCACACAATTCAAACCAATCAATGTTGTGTAATTAACAAGGACAATTTGGTGTTTTTTAGTCGATGAGTAGTGCAGATATCACTGTAAAATCAATCGACAGTAAGGAGAATAGGCTACTTACTTCCGGGTGTACAATTCTCCGTTATCCAATGGGAATGGACGCTCGTAATACAATACAGAGGACATGATCATTATCTTTTAAATAACGTTAACTGAAGGGAACAATCTATTTGACACAGCTGAAGCTCTGGCCTTCCTTAAAAACTAACTAATTTAATAAAAATCAAAGTTGCATTACACACAATGCACTGTTTTTTGAGAACACAAATTCGTAACTAATGTAATTTTTACATTCTGATGAAAAATAAAAATAATTATGAATACAAATAAATAAAAGAAGCCTCCCGTGAGTTACTACACGCTATAAAGTAGATTTAAAAAACGTTGTATAGAATAAAAGCTCACTGCAGGACGTTGTAGAAATGCGTGTGTGCACCACGACAAAGGAGCCTCATTCACTTTACATTGGGGTTGTTTGCGTGGTGCCGACACGCAAATGTAACAAAGTTCGTGACTCCACCACCATTGTGGTGTTAAGGAGTCGTGGTGGAGTCACGCATTCTGGTGAGATCAGGTTGTTTTAGTCCGGATGCTGCGGTACCGCCTGCCAGACTGCAGCAGACAGAACCGTTTTATTTTAGTTACTTTACAGATTTGGATTAATGATGTGAAATATAAACAACCCTTAAATCAGACTTTAGTTACACCTGAATGAAATTCAGTGAAGGTGATTGTCAAGTGCCAACAATCAGGCGAGATATTTGATAGTTGGTGCTTGAGAAGACTACATATTTATCTGCAGATCCGTTTAAAGCATATTCATTACTCGTTATTCTCTAATAGTTCATTAAAGACTGTATATAATTGCTATTTTGCACATCCCTTTCAAGATTTCAAGATTTTCTAAGGTTTATTGACATATCATGACATATACACAACAGTGTAGTTATGCAATGAATGAAAAACTTGGGTCACAGGTTCATCAACAGTGCATTACAAAACATCTATCAATGTGTGTACCTCCACCATTACACTGTCGTATTCTGCACATTTCTTTAAATAAAGCCTTATTAGTTAGCACATCCTCCTATCAGGCACTAAACTGTTTTACTCTAGATATCATTTGAGTATCTTCTTGATATTTTCTATTCTATATTTATATAATTGACCTTCTACTTTCCCACTATTTTGTATGTACTCTTAATATTTGAATGTTTTCATAAAATATAACACATTCAAAAGTGCTTTACAAAAATGAAAGACATTAAGAAAAAGGCATTTTAAACAGTCATTAAAAAGCAACACAATCTTCCTGCATTGCAATTACTCTAAACGTGTAATAACGTGCTTTAACCAGTAGGTGGTTTGGGTTAAAAGCATAGGTTAAAAGACTGTCAAGTTTACAGTGTTAACAAAATAAAATATACTGCTGTTTCCGGTTTAGTTTACGACGAATATTATTTTGTTATTGTTTTGATATTTGTAACACAAAAGCGATGGAAAAAACCCATAGCAACACAGAAAAGATGGTCTTAACATGACCCAGCGGTCTAGAAGTTAATAAAAAACAATAAGACAGTAAGGAGAATAGGCTGCTTACTTCCGGGTGTAAAATTCTCCGTTATCCAATGGGAATGGACGCTCGTAATACAAGACATGATCATTATTTTTTAAATAACGTTAACTAAAGGGAACAATCTATTTGACACAGCTGAAGCTCTGGCCTTCCTTAAAAACTAACTAATTTAATAAAAATCAAAGTTGCATTACACACAATGCACTGTTTTTTGAGAACACAAATTCGTAACTAATGTAATTTTTACATTCTGACGAAAAATAAAAATAATTATGAATACAAATAAAATAAAAGAAGC
This sequence comes from Pseudochaenichthys georgianus, assembly GCF_902827115.2. Taxonomy (NCBI): domain Eukaryota; kingdom Metazoa; phylum Chordata; class Actinopteri; order Perciformes; family Channichthyidae; genus Pseudochaenichthys; species Pseudochaenichthys georgianus. The sequence continues at coordinate 27,971,155 of NC_047526.1, forward strand.
CTCCCGCGAGTTACTACAAGCTATAAAGTAGATTTTAAAAACGTGTTATAGAATAAAAGCTCACTGCGGGACGTTGTAGAAATGCGTGTGTGCACCACGACAAAGGAGCCTCATTCACTTTACATTGGGGTTGTTTGCGTGGTGCCGACACGCAAATGTAACAAAGTTCGTGACTCCACCACGCATTGTGGTGTTAAGGAGTCGTGGTGGAGTCACGCATTCTGGTGAGATCAGGTTGAACGGAGCACCTCCCAGAGCTGTCAGCGCATCGCCTCCACAGATCTGGCGCCCTAGGCGAACATCTATAATGCCAGTGCAACGGGCCGGCCCTGGTCTCAGGTTACACTGTAGGAAGTGTAGGTACAACCATAGACTGTATATATAAATGGACGTAGGGTCCGTGACGTCACCCATAGGATTCTGCAGAGTTGCCGTGAAGCCCTTAGTAGGCGGAGTCGGCCACTAACGGCTCGACAGTGACGTCAGAGTCTAACTCCCGCCTTCTCAGGAGGGACAGGGCGGGACCTGCTGCCACGAGCGTGACGTTCCATACCTAGCTCAGGCTAAGAAGCTTAAGCATAACATGCTCTCAGATTAAGCTAAAACCTATGCTACAACACAGTCTATGCAAACAACCCAGCTTGCTGTCACTGCTCCTCGTTACCTGCATATTCTGAAGGTAAGATACCCGTAACTTTACAAAACTTGTCCTTTTGATTTAAATGTTCTTGAACCTACACTATACAATTGTTTTTTAAGTGCTTCACCGTTTTTCAAATATAAATGTCATTTGTAACTAAACCTTTGTTAAACTAGCAGAGATATGGCCAGTGTGCGTGAATTAAATTTAATTAATGAAATATGACTGTAGAAAAAGAAAGGTGTTTTTATATTGATTAAACCATTTTTATTTCTTTCAGCATTAACAAAAAAGAAGATGGCAACCTCCTCCACGCCAAACTGCACAACCTGTAAGTTGATGGTCCTGGCTTACTTTACATGACTTCAGATGGTTGACATTACACACAAACATACTATACATATATTTATAAAACGGACAAGTCAAATCAAGCAATCTGATTGGTTCTTAGCCGTGATATACTGAGCGTATACCATGGGTAGAATTGTAAGTTACTTTTCACAACAAGTCAGTATCCCTCCGCGTCTGAGAAAAACAGTATACCTTTTCATACAAGAAAGCAGCGGAGAAGTAACGGGGCAGAAACCCTCCTTTTTACGCAGCGGTCCAGACATAGACATCAAACGGCAAAACATATTCAGTGTGCAGTTCCTTTGGCATTAGGGCAGGGATATCTAGATACTTTCCAAGGTTTGACATAATGAATTGTGCTACTTTTAAAGCAAGCAACGATTGTTTTCAAATCTGTAATCAAAGAGGTCCGCAAAAACACTATCGGCCAATCAGATTGCTTGATTTGACTTGTCAGTTTATAAATATATTTACATTTCTTCCGTTACGGAACAAACTTACAAAGCATAAGATGGAAACATTTAAGATTAACTTAACTTCGGGGGGGTCTTACTATGGAGGAGTGGATTGAGCAGTGCCTATCTCCAGAAAAAAAAGCACCTAAACGACGACATGCAGAGCTACGTGAAGAGCAGGTAGACCAACTGGAAAAGTACCACCATTCAAAATTTCTGATGCAGGTCTTGAAACAAAGCAGATAAATTATGACCGTTAGTGGCCACAGGTGCGAAAGCTCTCTCTAGAGCTACTGTAAACCGAATCTCGGGACCGGAGAAAGTGGAGCAATATTCTCACCACGCCAAGCAACAGCCTCGAACAACCTCAACAAGTAACCACGTAAGCCATGCTACTGATGCTGGACAGGTTTTCAGTGGGTGCACAATAAACGTCAACATACAAATGCATGTAAATAAATAGCCAAATAATGGATCAACGCTCTCTGTCTAATATGTTCGCTAGCTGTTAGTGTTGTTGCATAGCAACCACCTCGCACTATGTTTCGCGCAGAAGGCAACGGAGGGACTATTTTATTTTGAACATCATTATTTACTAATAAAAACGATTTAAATTAGAGTGTGTATTTTTTTCCATATTGCCACACTTGGTAACCATTTTATAAAAGCAATAGCTCACTTCAGGCCGTGATATGCTCATTATATCACAGCTAAGGGGTGTGGTCGAACCACGGCCACGGCCACGGCCTGTCGTGAGCTATTGCTTAAGTATATACATGTGTGCACAATTGTAGATAAACAGCACACAGTATATAAATATATATATATATATATATATATATATAAACTGTGTGCTGTTAATCTTTTTTTGAGGTTTTGCTCTCTTGTTACTTTTAACCATACAGGTGTGATTTCATAGTTATTTTGTATGTTATTGTCAAAGGAACAAATTGAGCAAGCCTTTATACTTAATTTGATATTCCTCATTATCTGAAGCATTTGTTACTCTCGTTTATTTTCCTCCCATAGTGACTGTATGGATAATCGGAGACAGCTATGTCCGGCGTGGAGCCCAGAGAGCTACAGAGACCATCAGCAGCAACCTTGGCCTCGAGGGTGTGCTGGTTCGGTTGGGGTGGACTGCGCTGGAGAGGTGTCCTCCCTTTCTTTTCCTACTCCCTGCGAGGAAGAGCAGTCCCGGATGTCCTCCTCATCCACTGTGGCGGCAATGACTTGGGGGATGTGCCCAGTGTTCAGTTGCTGAACCAGATGAAGGAGGACCTGCACCAGCTTCACCATCGGCACCCTGGCTTGAAGATCATGCTCTCCCAGAGGCGCCGGTGGAGGGCTGGTGCAAATCCTGTCAAAATTGACAAGGCCCGGAAGTTTGTTAACAGTGTTATGGCTACTTTTGTTCATAGCCTAAATGGTGTCATTGTTGACCACTCCAACATTAGACATGACAGTCCTGGGCTGTTTTTGCGAGATGGAGTTCTTTTCACCCCTTGGGGAAATGATATTTTTTTAAAGTCACTAGACAATTGCCTGAAAGACCACTTCCAAAGACTGTGAACTGCTAAAATGTCAGTATCACTGTTTTTGGATTTGGCCTTTAGAGTATGTATTCTAAGGCCCTTGCTAAGCCCAGACTGTCATGGCTAATGTTGAGTTAGATATTACATCTGTAGCCATAACACTGTTAACATGGCTGCTCTTCTCCATAAATGTTCCCACATGTTGTGAGCATCAACTTTAAATCTTTTGTCAACAAATAAAAAACATCTTAATTTCCTTTACGACAACATTTTGTTTATAACACCACTACATTAACAATAAGCATAGGAAAATGATAAATGTCAACATTTAAGATTGTGCTTTTACTCTTTATTTAATCAGATCTATTTCACATTGAAAATGTGATAAATACAAGTCACATTGAAAGTTACATCTTGCATTTTATGAAAAGTAAAGGTTTCGTATCATTGTATGACTTAAGTACACTAGACAATAAATTAAAGATGTGCAACACCTGTATCAGTAATTAAAATGATATAACTTATGTACAGGGTTGGGAGGGCTACTTGCCAAAAACACAACCAGTAACTTAATGTTAGTATCAAGATATAAAAGTAATGTAACGTGATAACTTTATTTTCTTTTGGATCACCTCAATATCAAATGCAATGCAAATAAACCCAGGAGAGAAGAAATATTAATATGATTTTTTTTACTTAAATGTAAATATAATGCCATAAAGCAGATTCAGGCAGTAGGTGTATAGATTCACAATGAAAGTATTATCCTACAGAACAGTACCGCTTCCAGAGAAGAGATACAATTTGCACCGGAACCGGTTCTCGGTACCCAACCCTACTAATAGGTCTAATTTCAGGTCCTTACTGAGACTGCTTTCTGAGTGCTGCGGGGAATCCAATAACTGAGCACCATGACCTAAAAAACCTAATATTTATAAAATACGATTCAATCTTTCGTATCTACACAGGAACACAACGGACCCACACCTCTTTTCCAGTGCTTAGCAACCATGTCTTTTTGGACTTGGTTCCCCACCGTCCCTGCCTCTTTTTCTTCTTCTCTCATCTCCATTTTCTTCTTTTCTTTAGCTGAGAGACTCCCATCGCCTTCCCAATCTCGCCATAAATTGGATGGCTGGCAATTAAGTGAGATGTCTGAGGACTCGCTGACTGCAATTACAAGGTGTGGAGGAATTCATGTGGAGACGCAACGCCCTGCCCTTTTGATTTCTAGACAGATGTCTCCTCTCTCTTGCTCTCCCCGTCTCACTCATCCACCGGGGTGAATACGTTTAAAAGAGAGTCAAAGGGAGCGAAGAATGAAAAGGTTCAGGGGGTTGATCGACATGAAGCACGGGGGAGGGGGGGGGAGGCAGGGTGTAGATGGAGGCAGGAAAAGGAGAGAAGACAGCGGATGAGCAGAGAGCAGGGTGTACAGAGGGGGGAGGGAGAGAGAGAGGAAAGTGCAGTCAGGGTATTGTCAAGACTGTAGGGCAACTCAAAGGAAGCTGGTAGTAAACTCCACAAACACTCTGCACTCGACAGAGAGCCCACACTGTGTACAAAAAACAACAAAGGCTTTTAAAGAAAGCGTGGGCTTACAGGTTCACTGGGTTTGTGTCTGTTCCAGCAAACTAAAAACAATCGGACAACCCACACAACACACAGACACACCTACACGTTCTACAACACACCTACACGTTCTACAAAAACACAAACAGCTCCTAAAGCATATAATAAATATAAATATTAGGCTACAGCCCTTGTATTTATTAAGTGAAGCACCATATGGTTTCATGAAAAATCTCCTAAAGCCTACAAATAAACACACCCCCCCTCCCCCACACAAACACTTTCTCTGTCTATAAGGCTTACAGTTACATTGTTCAATCATGCTTTAGCAACCATGTCTTTATTATGATCTCTTGTTTTCTCTGTGATTACCACAATTCTGGAAGAAATGGATCTGCTGGGGAACGACCCTTACTTTGAAAAGTGCACGGCAAATCAGAGGACAGAGCTGCCACCTGAGGTGCTGGATAAAGCAAGCCTGAACAGCGCTCAGGAAACATAACATCATCCACCCAAACCTCCGCTGACTGCAGTCCAGACGTATGAGTGTAGACGTGTAGAGCTCATCACTGCTGTCACTTCAGCCTTACATACTTTTACTTATAATTAAAACATTACATCTGTGTGCCATATAGTACTTGTCATTTTGCATATACTGTATATACTTATTACATTGTCTTTATTTGAAATACTGTCTACACTTAATCTACAACTTCTCTCATATTATTGAATCTACATTGTGGTTGTTTATATATTTATCTGTTATCTTTGCACTTCTTTGCGTCTTAGGTTTACATTTAATTGTTGCTGTGACGGACTGCGGAGCTGAGCAAAACACACACTAACAGTTAGACCAAACACACATAGCTATTCCATCTCCCTCTGGAACTAGCTAAACTAGTTATAAATATGTTTATTCTTCACTGGTCGGCATATAGCTACCTGGTGATGCAGGAAAAATGGTACCACGCAGTTGGCGCACATGCCTAAGATTTCCTGGTCAGAAAACAAAGGAACGCAAAGTCAGGTAAACAATTTAGAGGGATGACAAACGGCTCATCTCGGAGGACTGAGGGGGGGGACCAGCAACCCTCCCCGACAGGCGCACGGACGCGAGGGCCCGCTCATCACTGCGCGCACAAGTGCGACCGCAGTTTTAATTATTTTTATTTTTCGTCAGAATGTAAAAATTACATTAGTTACGAATTTGTGTTCTCAAAAACAGTGCATTGTGTGTAATGCAACTGTGACTTTTATTAAATTAGTTTGTTTTTAAGGAAGGCCAGAGCTTCAGCTGTGTCAAATAGATTGTTCCCTTTAGTTAACGTTATTTAAAAGATAATGATCATGTCTGTATTACGAGCGTCCATTTCCCATTGGATAACAGAGCTCATTTTACAACCCGGAAAGTAAGTAGCCACTATCTCCTACTGTCGATTGATTTTACAGTGATATCTGCACTACTCCATCGACCTAAAAAACCCCCAAATTTGTTCCCTTGTTAATTACACAAACATTGGATTGGTTTGATTGTGCTGCAATGCTTTTGTATTTTTCCCCCGTCGATTCGGAGAAACAGAGAGAGAAGAAGAAACAAATATTTTTTTCGGAGTTTTAGGACGGCAAGACAGAAGACACTACATTACCCAGAATCCTCAGCTATCGTTGGGACTACACATGAACCCCGTGATCAGCCCTCAAGCTCTTGATTGGTTGACCTCCAACTGCATTCCATATGAAAAAAAAAAGTTTCGTAAAAGAGAAAATCATACTTTATTCAGCAGTGCTTTGCTTTACTCTTTGATAGTCATCACATGAATGCATTGTAATAAATGGTTTTGGCTGCATTAAAATTACACATCTGTCTTAGTTCTTTATTTATCTCCAGAGATCGGGCATCAGAATAGACCAGAAAACTATTCTTTTACCGTTCTGTTTTAATTTCACAATAAAGTTAGTAGTAATATTTTGTTTTGATATTATTGTTTTTTATTAACTACTAGACGACTGGGTCATGTTAATACCATCTTTTTTTGGTTGCTATGGGTTTTTCCAATCGCTTTTGTGTTACAAATATCAAAACAATAACAAAATAATATTCGTCGTAAACTAAACCGGAAACAGCAGTATATTTTATTTTGTTAACACTGTAAACTTGACAGCCTTTTAACCCAAACCACCTACTGGTTAAAGCACGTTATTACACGTTTAGAGTAATGCAATGCAGGAAGATTGTGTTGCTTTTTAATGACTGTTTAAAATGCCTTTTTCTTAATGTCTTTCATTTTGTACGCACTTTTGAATGTGTTATATTTTATGAAAACATTCAAATATTAAGAGTACATATAAAATAGTGGGAAAGTAGAAGGTAAATTATATAAATATAGAATAGAAAATATCAAGAAGATACTCAAATGATATCTAGAGTAAAACAGTTTAGTGCCTGATAGGAGGATGTGCTAACTAATAAGGCTTTATTTAAAGAAATGTGCAGAATACGACAGTGTAATGGTGGAAGTATACACACATTGATAGATGTCTTGTAATGCCCTGTTGATGAACCTGTGACCCAAGTTTGTCATTCATTGCATAACTACGCTATTGTGTATATGATATGTCAATAAACCTTAGAAAATCTTGAAATCTTGAAAGGGATGTGCAAAATAGCAATTATATACAGTCTTTAATGAACTATTAGAGAATAACGAGTAATGAATATGCTTTAAACGGATCTGCAGATAAATATTTAGTCTTCTCAAGCACCAACTATCAAATATCTCGCCTGATTGTTGGCACTTGACAATCACCTTCACTGAATTTCATTCAGGTGTAACTAAAGTCTGATTTAAGGGTTGTTTATATTTCACATCATTAATCCAAATCTGCAAAGTAACTAAAATAAATGTAGTGGAGTAAAAATACCAGGTTAACCTTAAAGAAAGCCCTCAGGATTATAAAAGACCCCCATCACCCCAGCCACAAACGGTTCTGTCTGCTGCAGTCTGGCAGGCGGTACCACAGCATTCGGACTAAAACCACCAGACACAGAGACAGCTTCATCCCACAGGCCAGAAGACTATTAAACACCTGAACTTAGAAATAACATTCATCTGGCTGCTACTTAGAAATTATTTATCTAATATATCATATTCCAATCACTTGTATATAGACTCTTATTGCACTATTTCACTATTTTTTCTGTGTATCTGTTTTATTGCGTAGCACTGTTGGAGGAGCCTGTGACCTAAGGGGGGGAGGGGGGTAGGACACGTTCGATTCCTGTTTTGAATAGTGTGCCGTCGATGGGTTTCATTCCATTTCAAAGTCCTTTTGGACGCTCTGTGTAAACGTCGCTCTAATCACAGAGGTTGAGGACTGATCACGGGGTTTGTCAAGCTAAGCACATGGTGTAGTTCCAAACGATAGCTGAGGATTCTAGTGTAGTGTCTTCTGCCGTCCTAAAATTCCGAAAAAATATTTGTTTCTCCGAATCGAAGGGGGAAAATACAAAAGCATTGCACACAATTCAAACCAATCAATGTTGTGTAATTAACAAGGACAATTTGGTGTTTTTTAGTCGATGAGTAGTGCAGATATCACTGTAAAATCAATCGACAGTAAGGAGAATAGGCTACTTACTTCCGGGTGTACAATTCTCCGTTATCCAATGGGAATGGACGCTCGTAATACAATACAGAGGACATGATCATTATCTTTTAAATAACGTTAACTGAAGGGAACAATCTATTTGACACAGCTGAAGCTCTGGCCTTCCTTAAAAACTAACTAATTTAATAAAAATCAAAGTTGCATTACACACAATGCACTGTTTTTTGAGAACACAAATTCGTAACTAATGTAATTTTTACATTCTGATGAAAAATAAAAATAATTATGAATACAAATAAAATAAAAGAAGCCTCCCGTGAGTTACTACACGCTATAAAGTAGATTTAAAAAACGTTGTATAGAATAAAAGCTCACTGCAGGACGTTGTAGAAATGCGTGTGTGCACCACGACAAAGGAGCCTCATTCACTTTACATTGGGGTTGTTTGCGTGGTGCCGACACGCAAATGTAACAAAGTTCGTGACTCCACCACCATTGTGGTGTTAAGGAGTCGTGGTGGAGTCACGCATTCTGGTGAGATCAGGTTGTTTTAGTCCGGATGCTGCGGTACCGCCTGCCAGACTGCAGCAGACAGAACCGTTTTATTTTAGTTACTTTACAGATTTGGATTAATGATGTGAAATATAAACAACCCTTAAATCAGACTTTAGTTACACCTGAATGAAATTCAGTGAAGGTGATTGTCAAGTGCCAACAATCAGGCGAGATATTTGATAGTTGGTGCTTGAGAAGACTACATATTTATCTGCAGATCCGTTTAAAGCATATTCATTACTCGTTATTCTCTAATAGTTCATTAAAGACTGTATATAATTGCTATTTTGCACATCCCTTTCAAGATTTCAAGATTTTCTAAGGTTTATTGACATATCATGACATATACACAACAGTGTAGTTATGCAATGAATGAAAAACTTGGGTCACAGGTTCATCAACAGTGCATTACAAAACATCTATCAATGTGTGTACCTCCACCATTACACTGTCGTATTCTGCACATTTCTTTAAATAAAGCCTTATTAGTTAGCACATCCTCCTATCAGGCACTAAACTGTTTTACTCTAGATATCATTTGAGTATCTTCTTGATATTTTCTATTCTATATTTATATAATTGACCTTCTACTTTCCCACTATTTTGTATGTACTCTTAATATTTGAATGTTTTCATAAAATATAACACATTCAAAAGTGCTTTACAAAAATGAAAGACATTAAGAAAAAGGCATTTTAAACAGTCATTAAAAAGCAACACAATCTTCCTGCATTGCAATTACTCTAAACGTGTAATAACGTGCTTTAACCAGTAGGTGGTTTGGGTTAAAAGCATAGGTTAAAAGACTGTCAAGTTTACAGTGTTAACAAAATAAAATATACTGCTGTTTCCGGTTTAGTTTACGACGAATATTATTTTGTTATTGTTTTGATATTTGTAACACAAAAGCGATGGAAAAAACCCATAGCAACACAGAAAAGATGGTCTTAACATGACCCAGCGGTCTAGAAGTTAATAAAAAACAATAAGACAGTAAGGAGAATAGGCTGCTTACTTCCGGGTGTAAAATTCTCCGTTATCCAATGGGAATGGACGCTCGTAATACAAGACATGATCATTATTTTTTAAATAACGTTAACTAAAGGGAACAATCTATTTGACACAGCTGAAGCTCTGGCCTTCCTTAAAAACTAACTAATTTAATAAAAATCAAAGTTGCATTACACACAATGCACTGTTTTTTGAGAACACAAATTCGTAACTAATGTAATTTTTACATTCTGACGAAAAATAAAAATAATTATGAATACAAATAAAATAAAAGAAGCCTCCCGCGAGTTACTACAAGCTATAAAGTAGATTTTAAAAACGTGTTATAGAATAAAAGCTCACTGCGGGACGTTGTAGAAATGCGTGTGTGCACCACGACAAAGGAGCCTCATTCACTTTACATTGGGGTTGTTTGCGTGGTGCCGACACGCAAATGTAACAAAGTTCGTGACTCCACCACGCATTGTGGTGTTAAGGAGTCGTGGTGGAGTCACGCATTCTGGTGAGATCAGGTTGAACGGAGCACCTCCCAGAGCTGTCAGCGCATCGCCTCCACAGATCTGGCGCCCTAGGCGAACATCTATAATGCCAGTGCAACGGGCCGGCCCTGGTCTCAGGTTACACTGTAGGAAGTGTAGGTACAACCATAGACTGTATATATAAATGGACGTAGGGTCCGTGACGTCACCCATAGGATTCTGCAGAGTTGCCGTGAAGCCCTTAGTAGGCGGAGTCGGCCACTAACGGCTCGACAGTGACGTCAGAGTCTAACTCCCGCCTTCTCAGGAGGGACAGGGCGGGACCTGCTGCCACCGAGCGTGACGTTCCAGACCTAGCTCAGGCTAAGAAGCTAAGCTAACATGCTCTCAGTATTAAGCTAACAACCTATGCTAACAACACAGTCTATGCTAACAACCCAGCTTGCTGTCACTGCTCCTCGTTCCCTGCATATTCTGAAGGTAAGATACCCGGTAACTTTACAAAACTTGTCCTTTTGATTTAAATGTTCTTGAACCTACACTATACAATTGTTTTTTAAGTGCTTCACCGTTTTTCAAATATAAATGTCATTTGTAACTAAACTTTGTAAACTAGCAGAGATATGGCCAGTGTTGCGTGAATTAAATTTAATTAATGAAATATGACTGTAGAAAAAGAAAGGTGCTTTTATATTGATTAAACCATTTTTATTTCTTTCAGCATTAACAAAAAAGAAGATGGCAACCTCCTCCACGCCAAACTGCACAACCTGTAAGTTGATGGTCCTGGCTTACTTTACATGACTTCAGATGGTTGACATTACACACAAACATACTATACATATATTTATAAAACGGACAAGTCAAATCAAGCAATCTGATTGGTTCTTAGCCGTGATATACTGAGCGTATACCATGGGTAGAATTGTAAGTTACTTTTCACAACAAGTCAGTATCCCTCCGCGTCTGAGAAAAACAGTATACCTTTTCATACAAGAAAGCAGCGGAGAAGTAACGGGGCAGAAACCCTCCTTTTTACGCAGCGGTCCAGACATAGACATCAAACGGCAAAACATATTCAGTGTGCAGTTCCTTTGGCATTAGGGCAGGGATATCTAGATACTTTCCAAGGTTTGACATAATGAATTGTGCTACTTTTAAAGCAAGCAACGATTGTTTTCAAATCTGTAATCAAAGAGGTCCGCAAAAACACTATCGGCCAATCAGATTGCTTGATTTGACTTGTCAGTTTTATAAATATATTTACATTTCTTCCGTTACGGAACAAACTTACAAAGCATAAGATGGAAACATTTAAGATTAACTTCGACCTCGAGGGGGGTCTTACTATGGAGGAGTGGATTGAGCAGTGCCTATCTCCAGAAAAAAAAGCACCTAAACGACGACATGCAGAGCTACGTGAAGAGCAGGTAGACCAACTGGAAAAGTACCACCATTCAAAATTTCTGATGCAGGTCTTGAAACAAAGCAGATAAATTATGACCGTTAGTGGCCACAGGTGCGAAAGCTCTCTCTAGAGCTACTGTAAACCGAATCTCGGGGACCGGAGAAAGTGGAGCAATATTCTCACCACGCCAAGCAACAGCCTCGAACAACCTCAACAAGTAACCACGTAAGCCATGCTACTGATGCTGGACAGGTTTTCAGTGGGTGCACAATAAACGTCAACATACAAATGCATGTAAATAAATAGCCAAATAATGGATCAACGCTCTCTGTCTAATATGTTCGCTAGCTGTTAGTGTTGTTGCATAGCAACCACCTCGCACTATGTTTCGCGCAGAAGGCAACGGAGGGACTATTTTATTTTGAACATCATTATTTACTAATAAAAACGATTTAAATTAGAGTGTGTATTTTTTTCCATATTGCCACACTTGGTAACCATTTTATAAAAGCAATAGCTCACTTCAGGCCGTGATATATGCTCATTATATCACAGCTAAGGGGTGTGGTCGAACCACGGCCACGGCCACGGCCTGTCGTGAGCTATTGCTTAAGTATATACATGTGTGCACAATTGTAGATAAACAGCACACAGTATATAAATATATATATATATATATATATATATATAAACTGTGTGCTGTTAATCTGTTTTTTGAGGTTTTGCTCTCTTGTTACTTTTAACCATACAGGTGTGATTTCATAGTTATTTTGTATGTTATTGTCAAAGGAACAAATTGAGCAAGCCTTTATACTTAATTTGATATTCCTCATTATCTGAAGCATTTGTTACTCTCGTTTATTTTCCTCCCATAGTGACTGTATGGATAATCGGAGACAGCTATGTCCGGCGTGGAGCCCAGAGAGCTACAGAGACCATCAGCAGCAACCTTGGCCTCGACCTGAGGGTGTGCTGGTTCGGTTGGGGTGGACTGCGCTGGAGAGGTGTCCTCCCTTTCTTTTCCTACTCCCTGCGAGGAAGAGCAGTCCCGGATGTCCTCCTCATCCACTGTGGCGGCAATGACTTGGGGGATGTGCCCAGTGTTCAGTTGCTGAACCAGATGAAGGAGGACCTGCACCAGCTTCACCATCGGCACCCTGGCTTGAAGATCATGCTCTCCCAGAGGCGCCGGTGGAGGGCTGGTGCAAATCCTGTCAAAATTGACAAGGCCCGGAAGTTTGTTAACAGTGTTATGGCTACTTTTGTTCATAGCCTAAATGGTGTCATTGTTGACCACTCCAACATTAGACATGACAGTCCTGGGCTGTTTTTGCGAGATGGAGTTCTTTTCACCCCTTGGGGAAATGATATTTTTTTAAAGTCACTAGACAATTGCCTGAAAGACCACTTCCAAAGACTGTGAACTGCTAAAATGTCAGTATCACTGTTTTTGGATTTGGCCTTTAGAGTATGTATTCTAAGGCCCTTGCTAAGCCCAGACTGTCATGGCTAATGTTGAGTTAGATATTACATCTGTAGCCATAACACTGTTAACATGGCTGCTCTTCTCCATAAATGTTCCCACATGTTGTGAGCATCAACTTTAAATCTTTTGTCAACAAATAAAAAACATCTTAATTTCCTTTACGACAACATTTTGTTTATAACACCACTACATTAACAATAAGCATAGGAAAATGATAAATGTCAACATTTAAGATTGTGCTTTTACTCTTTATTTAATCAGATCTATTTCACATTGAAAATGTGATAAATACACAAGTCACATTGAAAGTTACATCTTGCATTTTATGAAAAGTAAAGGTTTCGTATCATTGTATGACTTAAGTACACTAGACAATAAATTAAAGATGTGCAACACCTGTATCAGTAATTAAAATGATATAACTTATGTACAGGGTTGGGAGGGCTACTTGCCAAAAACACAACCAGTAACTTAATGTTAGTATCAAGATATAAAAGTAATGTAACGTGATAACTTTATTTTTCTTTTGGATCACCTCAATATCAAATGCAATGCAAATAAACCCAGGAGAGAAGAAATATTAATATGATTTTTTTTACTTAAATGTATAATATAATGCCATAAAGCAGATTCAGGCAGTAGGTGTATAGATTCACAATGAAAGTATTATCCTACAGAACAGTACCGCTTCCAGAGAAGAGATACAATTTGCACCGGAACCGGTTCTCGGTACCCAACCCTACTAATAGGTCTAATTTCAGGTCCTTACTGAGACTCTGCTTTCTGAGTGCTGCGGGGAATCCAATAACTGAGCACCATGACCTAAAAAACCTAATATTTATAAAATACGATTCAATCTTTTCGTATCTACACAGGAACACAACGGACCCACACCTCTTTCTTCCAGTGCTTAGCAACCATGTCTTTTTGGACTTGGTTCCCCACCGTCCCTGCCCTCTTTTTCTTCTTCTCTCATCTCCATTTTTCTTCTTTTCTTTAGCTGAGAGACTCCCATCGCCTTCCCAATCTCGCCATAAATTGGATGGCTGGCAATTAAGTGAGATGTCTGAGGACTCGCTGACTGCAATTACAAGGTGTGGAGGAATTCATGTGGAGACGCAACGCCCTGCCCTTTTGATTTCTAGACAGATGTCTCTCTCTCTCTTGCTCTCCCCGTCTCACTCATCCACCGGGGTGAATACGTTTAAAAAAGAGAGTCAAAGGAGAGCGAAGAATGAAAAAGGTTCAGGAGGGGTTGATCGACATGAAGCAAGGGGAGGGAGAGGGGGGAGGCAGGGTGTAGATGGAGGCAGGAAAAGGAGAAAGACAGAGCGGATGGCAGAGAGCAGGGTGTACAGAGGGGGAGAGAGAGAGGAAAGTGCAGTCAGGGTATTGTCAAAGACTGTAGGGCAAACTCAAAGGAAGCTGGTAGTAAACTCCACAAACACTCTGCACTCGACAGAGAGCCCACACTGTGTACAAACACAAACAAAGGCTTTTAAAGGAAAGCGTGGGCTTACAGGTTCACTGGGTTTGTGTCTGTTCCAGCAAACTAAAAACAATCGGACAACCCCCACACATTGAAGGCTAATCGAAGCCTCGTGACTACTTCCATTAGATGTTCTGCTTTTAAACTCGTATATACTCTGAAGACCACTTTCTTTTACCGTCATGATTCAGATGGAGTTGCTATCTAGTCTCACAGTGTGCTTAGAAGCACCTAAGGAACCGGCAGTTTCCTTGAGAAATCCGATGTATTGAACATAATGCCAATGAAGGAATCAAGAATCCGGCTTTTTGTAATCACACATCTCCACAGGTGAAGTGAGTGAGCAGAAGATTGTGAAGATAATGGAGAGAGAATAGTCTGAAGTGCATTCTGTTGTGAAAAAGGGACTGCCAATAATTGAACCACAGAGCCTCACATACCAATAAGAATGAGAAATGAAATTCTGGAGAACATTTTTCTATTGCTGATCTGGTGTCTGCTTGTTAACCTGATTTAATTGAACAGTAACCAGGTTATACAGTGCATTTCAACCCAGTCTCCAGCAACCTTGTTTCTGAGTAGTCTGGTTAATTAAAGGTGAACTACATTTTGCAAATCAAAGTCTGTTTATAGGTCATGAGGAGTACGACTACGTATTTGAAAAAAAGTGTTTTATAAAGCCTTTTGTGATCCCAGAGAGAACTGCTCAAACATCTTATAAGCTCACATATGTTGGGGCAGAAGACTGTACGTTTGAAAATTAACAAATCTAAGGGCGTTGAGTTAGAAGGAGGAAGCGGTTTTGTCAGGGAAGAAGAAAGCTTTGAGTAAAAAAGGCAATATCTCTGGTTGAGTTCAATGTTACAGCAGTATAAATTAGTATGGTGCTTCTTTTAAGTGCTTGCAAACACACTCAGTGTCAGTGGTAGACTTAGGCAGTCTGAGAGTCAGGGCGGAAAATAATGATATATAATAACCAGTCTCATTGGCTAGGTAGCCTATATGGCACTGCATCATGCTTGTTTCAAATGTAAGGCCACCCTAGAGGGCACTCTGCGTTCTCCATAAGAAGGACAGGGTTTCATGTTTTCTTCATTTAAGGGGACCCTTGAGAATACTTCTTTACATTTTCTTCACTTGGAGGGCTTCTTATGTTTTTTTAACCCTGGCCACCTAACTCATACGTGGCTCATACCCTCACATTTATTAGACAGCTATCTGCAAATGCACTCCTTTGTGTATTAGTGCTTTGTAATAATTGCAATTTACTCCCACAAAAATGTTTGTAAGGTCGAGGTGGGAAAAGCTTCTTCCCTCCCAACACAGAATATAAAATAAATCAGAAGATTAAAAGTGCCTAGATGATATTTGCTTTCTGTACAAGTGTAGCTATTTCAAAGTCCAGCTAACAGTTTCATTCCAATGTAAATCACACCAAGTTTTTAATTTCAGTAATAGCTGCAAAGTTCTTTTTTTTCAAGAACAGTGGCCGACGATTGATGAAATAACAACACTCACGCACATATTCATGCAAGGACACACAAGCATGCCTATACATATTCTGAAAGCTTCATCAGAATTCACACACACACACACACACACACACACACACACACACACACACACACACACACACACACACACACACACACACACACACACACACACACACACACACACACACACACACACACACACACACACACGTAGATGCACCCACACAGTTTTTAAAATGCGTTCCTTGAATTCACAGTAGAATAAAACATCGAAAACATGATTTAAGGTCATAACGAAGCACAAAGCCTCAATGCCTGTCGCTCTGTTAATATAAACATACTTTACATTCCATACAGCCTTATGTTTACTGTACACTGCACACACTGAACACAAAGCAAAGCCTAGAAGAAAGGACTACAGTTTATTATGCTGTAAGCTTTCAATCACATTTCTTAAACCACCACAAACATGCCGCTGAAAGACGCAAACCGGGCGGTGTGTGCAGGGTTGAATTAATCGGCACCTTTGATGCAAGTGTGTTTTCTATGTGTGTGTGTGTTTGTTTTTATTTTTCAATATCGTCAGGGTCAATCAAATTTAAAATGCATTCCACACAATAATCACAGAGCCGTCTCTGTAATTTATTTAGAGACTGTTAAAACACAATTTCTTAAGAAAGATTTCCATTTCTTTTTATGTTTACATTGGAGAAAATACTCAAACTGACGTTATTAAATGTGAAGTGAACTCAACCCCTACATTTATGCATGGTCCACACAAGCTAAACTAATACATGGTTTTATAGCAGGGGTGCCCAACCTTTTTTCAACCGAGAGCTACTTTTAAAGTTGCCAGTCTGCCGAGATCTACCAGTCCAAATAGAGAGGCGTAGCCATTACTGACAGCCTACTGCCAGGTAAATACACACTACTACTTAAAACTGACCTTTACTACTCCATAAAATACTGCAGATCCTTTATTTTACCTCTTTCTAATCTACACATACAAGTATTTAACTGAAGTTACAAAACAGTGTTGTTGATACAGAGTTGGAGTTTATCCACACGTCACTACAGTGGGTAATGTTTTCTAGAAACATTGAACAGTGCTGCCACATATGACACAGGGAAAAAAGAAAAGACTCTGAACCCTTTCTTTGCCATTATATAAAAATAGTGTTGCTAAAAAATTATAAATTAGGCTTACTAATAAAACAACTCAGATCTGAAGCTACTCAGGAATCTGCTGCCAAAGTACAATAAAAAAGACAACATTTATAGAATCAAACGCTTTTTTTGTTGCATTTTAGTCAAGTATAAAAAGAAATGCCTTTAAAATAGGATGCAAGCAACACTAGTTTCTTAACCTGAATTGATAATAGACTATAATCAATTTAAGTTTGCATTCTTATACCATTTTGTACAATAATTATAATGAATAAGTTCAAACAAATTAAAATGTACAGCTGATTAATAACGGTATCTAACTTGAGTTTTTATTATATCAGAAACCTGTTGAAATGCTTCTGTTATTTTTACTGTCCCCCAAAAAGCGCATCGGCAGCCTCCAGGAATGCTTCTTTCACAACTTTGCCGTCTTTGAAAGACTTCATGTGTTTCGCAAGAACGTGACTGACACGATAAGATGCTCTGGAAGCAGCCTTGCTCTTGTTGTTGGGCCTGGTGGAAATGGACTGCTGTGCATTTAGCTGTCCTTTCAGGCCCCTCCCCTTTTGGAGCGGAGGGCAGAATAGAGAACCGCAGTGACGCGTCCTAAAACCCGGATGTAAACTTCTTCCGGCTCCTTCGTCAAAAACGCAATGCAATTTCTCCATAGGATTTTGGAAAATAGCTCGAAATAAGGTCTGTGGTTGACACACATTTAAGAGAAGGATCACGTTTTGTTCAGCCGGATAATCTCCACATGTCTCTCCTACTTTTATAATTTTTGAATCATAAATCTAGTCGCCAAAAGCGAAATGCTAACGTTATGCTATAAACGAACTACAAGCCAGTACAGCAGCAGGGTCGCACGACTTCAACGTCACGCCAACTTAAGATCGTTTCAACTGACTTGCACTGAAACTGCACTTTGAACACTTTAAATATATTAACATTTTAAACTGTATACCCCGTTTATCTAGGCCCTTTTTGTTTTATGTATAGGCTACATGTCACACTGTGGGAAACGATATTTCTGGATGTATAACACATGTAGAATTTGTTTACAATAAAGCTGACTTTGACTTCCGCGTGCTTGCATATTTTAACAAAGCTTTTCATTTTAGCCACACTGAATTTAACTAGAAGTCATGGCTGTGTCAATTACCAGTCTGATATCGTTTTACAAAGATGACAAGAAGAATGGAGATAGAGGAGAGAACCACTACAAGTCAGGACACGGGCAGCCTAGATGAAGGTGTGCTTACTGGTGTTGTCAGGGCTAGCATGAGGGACAAGGTTTATAGAGTGTCGGTGAGTAGTTATAGCAAGAGTACCGTTAACCTAGAGTTAATTTATTCACATTAATTCCCATCAACAAATCCATTTTATGTGTCACATGAAATCTTTATTAGGCAAGGCAAGTTTATTTATATAGCACTTTTCAACACATGGCAATTCAAAGTGCTTTACAAAAAATGAAAGACATTAAGAAATGGCATTTAAAATCAGTCATTAAAAAGCAAAGCTAATAAAATAAACATTAAAAGAAAAAATACATGGATAAAAGTTACAGTGCAGTTTAAGATGTGAATAGTTCAATTAAAAGCAGCGGCAAAAAGAAAAGTCTTCTTGCTGGATTTAAAAGTAGTCAGAGTTGCAGCGGACCTGCAGGTTTCTGGGAGTTTGTTCCAGATGTTTGGAGCATAATAACTGAATGCTGCTTTACCATGTTTAGTTCTGACTCTGGGGACAGAAAGCTGACCAGTCCCTGAAGACCTGAGAGATCGGGATGGTTCATCATTTAGCAGGAGGTCAGAAATGTATTTTGGGCCTAAACCATTCAGTGCTTTATAAACCAGCAGCAGTATTTTTGAAATCTATTCTTTGACACACAGGAAGCCAGTGTAAAGACTTCAGAACAGGAGTGATGTGATCCACTTTCTTAGTGTTAGTGAGGACTCGAGCAGCGGCGTTCTGAATCAGCTGCAGCTTCCTAATAGATGTTTTAGTGAGACCTGTGAAGACACCATTGCAGTAGTCCAGTCTACTGAAGATAACGGGACAAGTTTTTCCAAATCCTGCTGTGACATTAGTCTTTTAATCCTAGATATATTCTTTAGGTGATAGTAGGCTGATTTAGTAACTGTTTTAATGTGACTGTTGAAACTCAGGTCAGTCCATGACTACACCTAGATTTCTGGCTTTATCTGTTGGTTTGAACATTGCAGACTGAAGCTCAGCGCTAACTTTTATACGTTCCACCTTGGCTCCAAAAACCATTACCTCAGTTTTATCTTTGTTTAATTGGAGAAAGTTCTGACACATCCAGTCATTGATTTGTTCAATGCACTTACTCAGTGTTTGAAATGGAGCATAGTCTCCTGGTGAAATTGTTACGTAAATGTGTGTGTCATCTGCATAGCTATGGTAACTTATTTTGTTGTTCTTCATTATCTGAGCCAGTGGTAGCATGTAGACGTTAAAGAGAAGAGGCCCCAAGATTACACATTTTACACACCAGAAAACACAGAAATATCCATGAAATAAACATACAGTAGGCTATAATTGGGAAGGCATTACAAATGTAAATATATTTTAAATAATAAAACAATCCCACCACCACAGGTATCTACAGGAGAAGAGGGAATTCTCTCCACAAAATGTGAATGCCCACGTGGAGAATGGAAATGCAGTCATGCGGCTGCATTAGCCATCTTTGCCATCCACACTTTCAGCTGCACTGACACCCCCTGTCAGTGGAAGAAGCCAAAGGCAGCTAAACGTACGCATTCAGTGGAGGAGCTATTTCCTCCAACCAATAACTCATTCAACCCGCTGACAAGAGAGCCCACCTCCGAAGATCGTGACTGGCTGAGAGACAGACTCTGGGGCAGATTCTCAGGAATGTCTTGGCTTCTCTCCCCCGAGCCAGAAGAGGAACACTACAGCTTGGAAACACTTACTGTTCCTGAAATTCTCAAATCTGTTGGGCATCAGGGACCTGAGGCAATTGTGGCAAGCATGGCATTGTCTGAGGAGCAACAGAGGGCAATTCAGGTGGCTACACTGGTCAGCGAACCAACCCAAACTGGCATTTGTTCAGGAAAGGAAGGTTGACTGCCAGCAACGTTGGAGCTGTCCTGAGGTCAAAGCGTGTGACTGCTTCCCTTATTGCCAGGGTGCTAGGGCAACAACAGACCCTTGGTGGTGTTTTGTCTGTACAGTGGGGGACTATGAATGAATGTGAGGGCGTCAGGGCATTCACCACTGCAACCCAGATGCAGGTCCATGAGTCAGGTTTGTGGCTCTCCCAATCAGGAGTGTTGGGGGCATCTCCAGATGGTCTGGAAGGGTCTCCCGCTGTGCTGGAGGTAAAGTGTCCCTACGGAGCCAGGGAAATGACAATTAGTGAAGCATTGCAAGTCAAGGGCTTCTGTGTCAGTAAGGAAGGAGAAACATTCAGCCTGCGTGAGGAGCATCCTTACTGGCACCAAGTGCAAGGTCAGCTTCACCTCACTGCAAGAAAGAAGAAGAAATTAAGAAATTGTGAATCGTTTTTAATTTACATTTACTCGCCTTTGCAATGTTGTGGTTGTTAGAGTGTTACCCCCTAAACGCACCAGGAGCGTCTGCGCCGCGTTACGTTGCGGCTGCGCCACGCTGCGACCTCCTCCTGCGACCTCCTCCTGCGACCTCCTCCTGCGACCTAACACACCAGGCGCGTTTCAAAACGTTGCGGAAGCGGAGCGTCGTGTGTGCAGCCTCGCAGTTCTTAATTAACTTTAAAACATTAATATGTAGTTGTTACCTTCCACTCCACAAACTGCAGCGACTAAAAACCAGGCCTTGTCCTTTCTGATGTTGTCCTTGTAAAAAGCATTGGTTACATCGTATACAATGGTGTGTTTCTCCACTTCCATTATGAACACCTCGTCGTCCATTGTGCGTATCGTAGTGGAGGTGTTGTGATGAAGGAGGGGGGTCTGCTAAATTAGTATATACGCGGGATGGGCCTGGCCCGGATGCTCACCTTTCCACTTCCTGCGAGGGGGGGGCTGCCTGCCTGACCTTACCTTACGGCTGCGCCGCGGCAAAAATAGGATTCATCCTAATTTTAGAGAAGCGCTGTGCCGAGCCGCTGCGCCGAGCCGCTGCACCGAGCCGCTTCTGGGACGCGTCTGATCCGTAACGCGGCGCGTGTGGTGGAATAGCACCCATTGACTAGAGTGGCCGCGATCCTTACGACCGCCGCGGCGCAGCCGTAACGCGGCACAGACACTCCTGGTGCGTTTAGGGGGTTAGGCTTCCTGTCAGCTCGTCTGTTGGGAAGATATAAAATATTAGTTTCATGGAAGTCACATCGTCACAAATAAGAGCATTAAGACATACAGTACATAGGCTAAAACAAAACATCTAAAGATATAACCTTGCACTTTGTCTCGTGAACATTTTCACTATTTTGACATTTTTATAGATCAAAATTGAACTAAAGAAATAAAGGTAGATTAATCCATATTGAAAATAGGTGTCAGCTGCTACACTAATTATAATAGTTATATTTCTTAATTAATTAAGATATTACTGTATTGATCCCAATTGGGGAAATGTTTGTGTTGCAGCAGCATAACAAGAAAAACAAAATATAAGTTATTATACAAAAGTATGTTAGGGATGGAATATTAAATTGAATATAAATGTAAAATGTACATGTGAAGTTACGTCCAAGAGAAGCTATGGAGCAGAGAGTTCTCTGCCAGCCAGAGGTGATTTGTTATTAGTTCAATATGTCAAACTGATTTCCCTGACTACAATCTTTAGTTACATGGTGAAACGTTATGCTGCTTGTACTAATTAGACTTATCATATAAGCCACACAGGTTTTAATAGGATGTATTCATTATCTTTACTTATTTTGCGGTCTTTTCAGCAGTGCCATCTCTAAAACGGCGATACACTACCCATCATTTACATTTCACCGTGACATGGACAACAATGTAACGTCAGCTTACCTCATGGCACGAATCCAGACTCTCCTTTGGAAAACATTGGTCGGGAAACGATAGAACGAGCACGTTTCATGCGAAGACCTGTGGCTGCAACCCGGAGCAAAGCAACAAACCATTGCGTAGCTAACTAGTAGCGCTAGCTTTAGCTAACGTTAGCCAACGAAACGAACTGCCGAGTCAAATTGGAAAACACTGGTAATTAATTGTTCTATAATTTATAAAACTACGGTGTTAAAAATGACCATTTCAAAAATAGAGATTCTAATGGTAAGATATAGATATACAGATACTAAAGAGACTACAGATAGGCTACTAAAGATAGGCAGGTCCTTGCTTTCAAGCAGAACACAGGGGAAAACAAACTTAGCGGGAGTGTTTACGTGTGTAGGCGTAATGACGTACAACGGACTCGACCATTTCTGTAGTCCTATTCAGCCACTCGGTAACAACCATCGTTTTTCAGACACGTAAACTCTTCACAAATCACCAGTGGGGTCACTGCTGATGTATCTACTGTCGTAGAACAAAACGTGATTTATCTCTTAAATTTGTGTCAACCACAGACCTTATTTCGAGCTATTTTCCAAAACCCTATGGAGAAAATACATTGCTTTTTTGACGAAGGAACCGGAAGTGCTAAAAATGCTAACTTACTTCCGGGTTTTAGGACGCGTCACTGCGGTTCTCTATGAGGAGGGAATTCCGTCTCATAGCGTTTGAGCACTGTTTTGAAATGCCGCTCCTAAATTAACATTTTCGATAAAGTCACGCTCGCATTGCAGATGAGACAGATGGACTTTGAATTGGAATATATACAAAAATGATCATCCTCCCACTCTGAGTGAAAATTATATATTTTGGGCTTTTTTGCTTCTGCCATAATTGCTGTCTTGTTTGTGTGCGGACAACGTCAGCGAAATAGTGCCCACTGCCCACCAGCCACGCCCCGACACATGGGGTCACGCCGGCCAATCACAAAGCTTTGGGGCATTCAAGTGCATTATAGAGAGGCGAAGTCACGCCCATCTACTTCCGGCCCATGGGACCCCGGAAGCGAAACATTTACATTGAATTCAATGGAGAGAGAACACGTATCTTTTGATCCCGTTTGAATTGTGCCACGAACTACACATATGATGTTTGTCAATCTTAAACAATCATTTCCATGTCAAAAAAGTCACATTTTGTCGTAAAACTGTTGAAATATAAGACTATGAAAAATACGCGACTACAAAGACTACAAATCCCAAATCCCATTCTGGCTCGCGTAAGTGATGTCACAGGCGATAATGCTCCAAGTGGTTGCGACTCGTAATTAAAGCGAAGAAGAAGAAGAAGATCTCATAACTGATTTATTCCCTCCAATAAATAAGAGATTGCTAAAAATAAATTCACTTTTACAAGATGCCTGTGTGCTTTGTACCAGGTTGTAATCACATAAGTGATCATACCACTTGCTCGTTCTATCGATTCCCGTCTGATGAAAGGACCAGGAGTCGCTGGATCAGACATATCAGGTAATATACATGTTGTGCATGGAACACAGTCAAGTTAGCTACCTAGCTAGTAGCGACGAGTAGCGAGCACGTTAGTTAGCATTACATTACTTAGCCTTGTCATTTTTAGTAGCCTTACCATGAAGTTATTATTTTATTACATGAAGTAAGAGTAGTCATGATGGGTGTTATGGAAGCAGTCAGGGAGAGTCGAAGGCAGGCAGGGAGCTTTGCATGACAGATTCTTCTGGACGTGTTTCATTGTGATGACAGTAAGGGTGAGTCAATCTGTTTGTTGGAAAGACAGTAGTTGAGTGATTACTGAGAGAAAAGTATTAGAAGAGATAATTATTGAAAGTGTTGTTACTTTAAAGTGTTGTTACTGACCTTTTTCCCTTTTATTTCCTTTCCCTCACCTGTAACTGCTGAGACCCTGAGGAACATGCACACTGACCTGCTCTGGCAACCTGATTTCCACTGTACGTAATAGTATTTGGTTATGGTATATTATTTATATACATCAAAGGCACAATGCACCCCCCAGAGATACACATGTATTGAGTGTGATATTTTGCATAGGTCAAGTGAAATCATCTTTACACACTAGAAAACTGTAGGAGCGGCAACTTGTTTTGAAATTGAATTTTTAATATCCGAAAATGAAGTTGATCTGTTTTCTTTATTCTTCTCTCTTCCCAGCTCCATCCATCACCATGCTCTGTTCCTGCAGGTCCTGCTTGCTAATCATTATGCTCATATGTTTTTACACAATTACAAATAAAGTCAATGTATTGTATGACATGAAGTTGTGCTTCATTCGGAGTCAATAATACATTCATTCTGCCTTCAACTGCACAATGACTGTGGACTGCACCGACATCCATGTAGCTGCCCCCAGTAAGATGAACCAAGCAAAGAGGGTCGCTATCATGCCTAAGGACATCCAGCTACATCCGCGGAGAGAGGGCTTAAACTGACCTGAGACCAGCACACCCAAACACAACGGCTCTTTTAAGAGCCACCTACAGTTTCAAAGAGTTGCAATCCTACGTTATTATAATTATTAAACTGGTTCATGTGTCACTTAGTTTACTGAACCGTGATAAATGAAAGAAATGAGTGAGGTAGTGGTTTACTGAAGTTACAAAGACATTAATATATGAGTAACAGGTCAGTGTAAACACAAGCTTCTGTCAATTATGGATCATTCAAACTATATACAAATAATATGTAATAAAGTTCTAAAACAAGTATTCGGTATATTCCTTGATAGCTTTTGGAGAAGGTTGTTTTTAAGTTTACTAAAATCTATCGTTTCAACTGTTTCACTTTATAAAAAAGAACAGGTGAGTAGAGCATCATTGAGTTTCTTATTCTGTCAGTAAATTATCCAAATGAAATGTTTTTCATTATTTTAGTCAACCCTAAACAAATTGATTGTACCTTTTAATAATGACCTTACATGGTCGCCAAAGTTAAATTAACTTCAGAAAATCAAATCTGTTCTGAGAAAAAACTAATAAATGTTTAAAGATAGGAACTTGCCATCCCACTGAAAAACAGTCCGTAGAGATTTAAAGGCGTAGTTGTAGTTCAGTCCAATGTTTAATTTGGATTCATTTCGCCAACAGGCAACTATTTTCATAAAGAATATATATATTTTGACAAGTCAACTTTATTGTAAATCTTACTCAGTTTGTGTTTATAGACAGAGATCAAAAAGACGTTTCCAACAATCCCAAATACGAAATGTTTTATTATACAATTTACAGATATGTAATGTATACAAATATATATATATCCTATATACACCATCATGTATAATGATGGTGTATGATGTAGAAGGAAGTGTGGTAGATAACAAGTAAATATAGAGTTACATACAGATCCATGTTACAGCAAAAGATGGAATAACTAAGAAGCACCCAGTATAATAATAATTACATGCAACAATGAAATAACTGCTCAGCGTCAATCCCAATCTGCTGTGTCCTGTTTTCCTCCCCTCTGCATAACACCCCATCACACATACGAAACACAACGCAGAGTCCCAGGGTGTTAAGAGTATGTTTATTTAAATGTCCTCCTCTCTACTGGCCAACACAGGGAGCATATGCTGGGTGTAGAATTGTTCCAGGAGGAGGAGATTTCCATGCCATGCAGGGTCTTTGGGGATGAGGATGATGATCGCCTCCTTCTGGTCCACACAACAAAGTAGCAGAGACTCCGGTCTGTGATGTGCAGCTGCCCTTGGACTGGTGCCAGTGTGGGTGATTCTCCTTGAGAATATATGACCCACCCTCCTCACGGAGACAGAAGGATGGTAACTGGACTGCCTCCGCGATGGTCATGTTCATGTCACCAAAATCCTTGAATCTACACACAGCAAATAAACTCAAATGACACAACGAGATGTAAAAGAAGATCACACATACAGTATAGACTATATAAAACTGGCCGCTTCAATCTGAAGAGCAACTAAAACAAAACACGGGAGTGTACCTTGTTCTTGTGAACACTAATGTTATCCACAGCATACACAGAGACCACGAAGTTCTTAAGGAGAAAACTAGTTACTAAAACAAAACACGTTAGTGTACCTTGTTAGCTAATGTTAGCTAGTTGACATTAACGTTACACATTGCACTCATATTACTCACCGAAACCTTGTAAAGCCGGTCCCGCTGCTCTTACAGAACCGACTAACTCCCCTTTCGTGTATGTACAGCTCTCAACATGCCCAGACTTGTAGTGATTTTCACCTCATTTTATACTTTTCGCCTCATTCTGAAAGAAACAGGTGAAATTTGCTAACGTGACGCCCGTCTTTGTGATGGTGACGCGTATTGTGCGAGACTAGAGACCTGTAGTTCACTCAGCAGTTTCACACAAAAAAATGTGTAACTTCACAGTTTTACGACACATTTTTATTTTTTTGACTTGCAAAATATTCTTTTAAATTGACAAACGTCATATGTGTCATTCGTGGCACAATTCAAACGGGATCAAAAGATAACCTTTCTCTCTCCATTGACTTCAATGTATAATTTTACGCTTCCGGGGTCCCATGGAGGCTCCCGGAAAGGGAGGGACTTCGCCTCTCTATTCTGGCACGGGAAGATTATGTTATAGGACATTAATGATAAAACAGAATATTGTTGTTCTATTTTTAGACACATCTTGCGATCGACTGGGAATCTCCCCGCGATCGACCGGTCGATCCCGATCGACTGGTTGGGCACCCCTGTTTTATAGGCTTCAGTAATTAAATGAAGGAAATGTTGGTGTGGAATTTGAAGTAAAAGAAGTGCTTTGACAAACAGGTGAACTCCACATTTTCTGAGAAGCATCTGACGAATAATAACTTTTTAACTTTCCTTCCTTTGGAGGGTGTTGCTACGGAAGCCCAGAGAGGCCAGTTAGTAAAAAAATGTTGGTACTGTAATGAGTCTGATTTAAATTGTTATATTTCCTGTGTTTGTGATTTAAGAAGAGGGGTAATTAACCTTTTGCTAGGATAATCTTTCTGAGTTTCTTTAAAACGGTTTTTAAAACTAAATTGAATAACCTGTATGTCTCTATTGCAGCATTAACATCATATTGTTGTGGTTGTTTTGCCCATGTGGTCTTGTCTTTCACCGTGCCAGTTTGTATACTTCACTCCATTCATTCATTCTGACATGACATTCATGTTGTCCTATTTCTGTTTGACAAGATTAGAAACAGATAAAAATGGATGGGTGACGAGGAGAGAGAGAGAAAAATAGGAAATTGGCCTCCAAGATGATTTGTATCTAATAACCTGAAATCTTGGCATTTTGGACACATACTTGTTACACAACACACCTGATGAGAGCACATGGACATGAAATACGTGGACATGGCTCGAGTGATGGATTTACTGAACCGCGGTTAATGTAAGCTGACAGTGACCTTAACCATGAAGCAAAGCTCTGGGCTACAAGCAGGAACAGAGTGATAAAGAGAGATGGAAGGCGAAGGACAGGAAGTGGGGAAAGATAAAGATAAAGCGTGGCAGGAAAGAGGAAAAGGAAGGGATGATAGTAACAGGACTATGAAACAAGAAAGGCAAGAGGGTAATCGGCTGAACGTATGGACACATCTGTTTTTTCACGATTGGGGTTCAACAGTTCCCATTAAACGCCCTGACACACAGCCAATGGTCGGCTTTGGGCCAACGTCGGACCGTCAGTGAGCATGTTTCTGTGATGTCACTCCGAATCAGTGTGAGAAATCACTCTGGTTGGCTGTTCAACTTAAGCAAAAGTCATCTGAAGAAGCGAAGTTGTGTGAAAATAAGGCAAGAGTTTCACGTGTGTATTTCCACATTAGTTTGTATATCCACATCCCTCTGATTATGTTTTTTAAAGGAATGGTCCACTCATTAGATAATTAATCAAAACTTCAGTATTTAGTGAAACATTATGTTTAAACATCAGAAGAAGAAATCAGCGATATTCCCCGGTAAATAATGATTTTATAGCTCTTTTTTATCAAAACCTGTATATTCCGTCTGGCCGCCGCCATTTTTGCCATTTTCAGTAGTCACGTGATGGTCGTGACGTTATCCATGCGTTCACTTTGTCAACACACGGAAACATGGCGGAGTATTTGAGTTCGGACTCATCAGCAGAGGAAGAAGTTTTGACCAATGTGAAGAGATTGGATGGGGGAATTCAGCCATACATATCAGTATGACAATACGACACCCTCTGTCCTTAGACCCTCACATCGTACAAGGAAAAACTTCCGAAGAAAACCCACAGTTTAAAGGGAACATGGGAGAAACCTCAGGGAGAGCAACAGAGGAGGGATCCCTCTCCCAGGACGGACAGACGTGCAATAGATGCCGTGTGTAAATTGAAAAGATAATACATTTACAACATAGGTAGTCCAAATGTTTGGAAATGCATGTGTGTATAATAGGAAGATGATATAAGATACTATATGTATGCATGTAGTACCACCCTTGCTAGCGATTCCCTCTCTAGTTTAGCATACTCAGCTTCGTTGTCCCTGGCCATAGAATCACGATTTTATGGGGCCGGAAAAACTGGGGGGAAATACACACTAGCCGGTACTACGCTATATGGAAAGGCCACCAAAAACTGTCCTGGCCTGGACGTTAAAACGGGGCTAGCCGCTGCAATGGAAATGCGCTATAACATACCTTATTCTTACTCCGAGCACTACTTCTGCTCCTCCGTCGCTTCACACTTGCAGAGGGCGAGTTCTCAACTGGCCGAACTGGTGTCCTGGTCGGTGATGACACCAGAAAGACCGATGGTACTGCATCTCCATTGAGTAATGGTTGTTCCATAAATCCCATGTTATGTTTTATCATACTCTCAGAGTAGTCGTCCGGAAATTTGAAATGTTCGCTGCATACATGAGCCTGTGAATCTCTCGGTTCGGGCCGGCCACATTTCGCTAGCGAATGTACTTCTTACGCTTACCTTTTGGCAACAGATGGAACCGAGCATTCCGTGGATTGTTCCCATCAGAATTGTGGCAATATTTCGCGATACAGTGAGGCATATTTGAAGAGAGAAACTACAGTAAATAACATGGAGATCAACGTGTCTTCGAAAACCAAACGCATGGTTTACGTCACGTCCGGAAAATGGCGGCGCCCACAGTGTTGATGTTATTTCGGTATATAATCAGTTTAAAATCACTGATAATGTCATCGGATTAAAAAAAAAAAAAAAGACTGGCAGAGACTGGTCTGTTTTATCGGATGATAATTATTTAAAAATGAGTGTCATGAGCATACCATTCCTTTAAATGACAAATACACACTTGTAGCAATTTAAGGTTCAAGGTTCTTTATTGTCATACGAACATAGCTACAGAGTAATTATGTCGTTGAAAATCTTAGGTCACAGGCTTCTCCAACAATGCAACACAATACTACAGATAAGCAGACAATATTAAAGCAATATTAAAGTATATTATATTAAAAGTAATACAAAAGAAAAATAGTTCTAAAAAAAGAGAGAAAAATAAAAAGTGGAATAGTGCATTAACATTAACTCACTTTCTTGAAGAAAGTGGAGCCAGAGATCAAACTACAAATCCTTCTGATTAAAGGCCCACTGTCTCCAACTACTGATGTATAGCCTGCACAGAGCCCTGATCTCAACCCCATCACACCCCTCTGGAATGAATTGGAAAAAGGAGAGCCAGGTGTTATCGCCCAATCAGTGTTCAACCTCACTAATGGTATTGTGGACAAGGCTCTGCATCCAAGTGACACATGTATTGTGGAAAACCTTCACAGCGGGCTGCTTTGGAATGAGATGTTGTATTTGGGTGTCTGCATAGTTTAGGCAGTGAAAGGCAAGAACAGAGCGTAATGACGGTGGGTTAAGATAGAGATAGATGGATGGACAGACAAAGAGTAAATGTTAGAGCCGTCAAGTATGATTTGTAAGGAGGTATGAAAGAGTAGCTGGGGAGAAAAAGGACACGGGTAGAGATGGATGAATTGGAGCAGGAAGGAGCTACAGTAGGACAGGTAAGGGAGATGGATACAGTGATGGAGGAGGGGGGGGAGGAGGTAAGTAGAAGGGACTGAAAGCGCTGTGTGGCCCTGGCTGCAGGGTGTAGAGCCGGGCAGCCAGCCAGCCAGCGGTGGGGGTGTGGGGGGGGGAGCCAATCCAATCAGCTGTAATGGAGTCAAAGGTCACTGTTCACTCCTGCAAAATTGCTCTGGCTAACTGCCTGAGCAAGAGACACCGAGCTAAAAAGCACACATACACACACACAAACATCACTCATTCTCCGTACAGCTGTAGTATATCTTGACAACAACAAGGGTATGTGTGTGTACTTGTGTCCTTGTGTATCCTCACAACATATCAACAGAGAGCCGACAGGAATATGCTTTATGACTTTGGTCTTGAGCGCGTCCACTGGTGTAAAAACTTTGACTGGAAAAGATTGATGATATGCGTCGTTTAGATGAGCAGCGTGTGGGATTTATGGCCATCTAGTGTTGAGGTTGCAGATTGCATCCAACTGGATACCTCTCCCTTTCCAAGCAAATCGGAGAATCACGGTGGCCAACAGGTATCAAGAAAAAGAAAAGCCCTCCCTTTGTCAGTAGAAACATTGCGGTGTAATATAGTTTTAGGTGACCATACACTCCTGAAAATACAATAAACACCATTATATTTTATAATTGCCAATAAAACCCTCTCAACCCTAAACACTGGTTGCTTAAAGATGTGGGTTATTGAAGTTTCTGCTGTTGTTATAACAACACGTGTGTAGCTGTAGTTGTAAGAAAAGAGTCATGGTTGCCTTTCAAGCTGTTATGATTACTTTGTGAGATGTTATTCTGAAAATGTGTGCCTTTATTCCCATATTTACGCCATTATTGTGTCGCGTAAACCCCCATCTCTACTCCCTCTAACTGCCAGCTTTTCACTATTTGGCCATTCGGACTGGCTATAAACACTTGGCGGTTTACAGTTTGAAGTCTTTGAATGGTGATTAGATGCCAAGAAACAGTCATTTAATTAATGGGGCGAAGCCTGCGAGCTAGTTCAGGCAGTCAACTCGAGCACTTATGCTGCATTCATACATAACGCCCCCTTGCCACTCTACAACCAACCAAACAGAGTCTCCTTAATATGCCACTCTATTTAACCTGCCAGATCTCTCTCCATGCATTGCTTGCTGCTGCAGCTACGTCTACGTCGCTGCTGCTTGCCTGCCCCACCACCACCCCAGCTTCCACCTGTAGGCTCGGGGGTTAGTTATTTAATCATCACTCATCGTGCTATGTATATCTATGGAGTGATGATGCCCGAGCCTAGTCGCCAAATTCAACTATATGCTGCTTCTAATAAACATGTTAAAAGGAACACGTGAGTTGTCTGACTGAAACAACAATAAGATAAGTTAAGATGGACTATTATTAATCCTTCTTGGGGAAATTGTTTCTCTGCATTTGACCAATCCTAGTGTTAGGAGCAGTGTGCTGCTATTTTGAACGGCGCCCCGGGAGCAGTGTAGGGAACGGTGCCTTGCTCAGGGACACCTCGTTGGCACCCGGGACTTGAACTGGTGACCTTCCAGTTGCCAAGCCAAGTCCCTATCGACTTCGCCACCACCGCCCTTATAGATGAGTAAGACAAATATCACTAGCCAATTCATTTAAACATAAAAGTAAGCAATGTTAGTTTCTCAAAACAATGACGGTATCCATTGAACACATCTGTTAGCCCTAAAGGAATCACTCTGCATTTTGTTGAGAAAAACTGGTGGTAAACATAACTATTGTTTATAAAGCTCCATAGGGTGGATATAGCTCTTCCATATCTGTATTTCTTAGATATTTTTCTCACTTTAAATGCCCAAGAAATTCAAATTGTAAAGTTGGCCCTTCTCCAACGAGTTACTGACCTTCACTTATATTTTGGAATTATAAATGTGAAGATCATCACTTATAGGAAAAGTGTTTTGCCCGAGGACACAGCTCCCAATTTCCGCAACTTCGGATAGCAGTAAATCATTGGATGGATTCCATACTGTAATCATCCAGTTTATAGTATAGCTGGAAGGAAGAAGACATTAGGAAACCAGGGAGTATATTAGTGCTCTTACTTCATATATCCTGAAATTGAATTTCACTCTGTTTGGCAACACACTTTTACTCGGGTTATGGGGATGTCTGAGAGAAAACAACAACAGTAGACGTGTTTTTTTACAAAATGAATGGCTATGCTTTACTTTAAGAACATCACTTCCTGTTTTGAGAAAGTGCAAAGATTGTTAATTTTACAGTAAAGTCACATGACTTAGAGGGACATCCACGCTATTACATGTATCAAATCATTTAGTTAATATGTTTTTCTGCATGAAAAATATAAACGGAACAATTCATTTAATTAAGTTTTGTAATCTTTATCACAATAGAAATCCAATGTTCAAGTTGTAGATACTCTATCAGTAAGCTGTTGTTAGCAGTTGAACTAATTGGCTTTGGCAGTGCAAATGTTTCTCTGAGTAACTTGGTCAATTAGCAGGCCATAAAACAGCCTCTGATCCACTGTGTGTGCGGGGCAGAGGGCAACAAGAAAGGCCTTTTGCATGCATTTTAATCATTATCCTTTCCCTCAAGCCAGACTGCACAGTAAAAATAACTCTTGTCAATAGTCCCTGGCCAGGCTATCTGTTCCCATTCTGAGTAATGATCACTGAGCTGCAGCGCACAACAAAGATTATACTGTTCAAACGTAGAGGCCAGAGGCGTGAGGCAGCGGGGAGGCTGTAGCATGGTGCTCATCCACTTTGCCTCTCAGGGTCCAAGACTAGAAAGATTGTCGAGTAATTAGATACTTCCCCGCTGGCGTTATGCGTGTCGTCTCCGATTATTATCTGGACGGCCGTTCGACAGCCTGATTAATGTCTGGGCACACCACTTTCTTTGTTTCCTGCTTTATCTATGACTTTGTTGACTTGCCCACTCTCCATTACCTCTTTGGCTGATCTCAGAGTGCATTTTCGCTATGCAATATGGCTGCTTTATTGTTTCTAATTAAAAACACATTTCACCCAATTTACACTCATTACCACATGCAGCGAGTAAAGCAGGCGAGGTATCGTCTTCTAAAGAGCAACTAGGACCTTTCTGCTCAAGGGTGTCAATTTGTGGTGATTTAAAACTACTTTTGGACTAATGGGGGGAAAACAACATTAGGGGCATTTCGTGAGGTGCTTTAGGGACAACATGTTCTAACAGTCCTATCGCTGAGTGGGTAGCTAGTCTTTGAAGTGCCTCAGCAGGGGTGCTAATATTACACCTCACAAAACAACCTTAAAAACCCCCTGCACAACAGCTTCAATGTCACCTCCTGAATTAACATGTGCAACATTAAAATCCAATAGGCACTGTAATTGATCTTCCTTCACTGACCTGGATCTTTTTTTTTTGCGCTGCTCACAGCATAAGCGAAAGAGACAGCCAGATGCTCAGTGAAAAGCAGAAAGGATAAAAAATCGATAGGTCTCAGCATCTATTACAGGAAAGGAGATGGAGTGAGGCGAGGGGAAGACAGGTGATGGGGACACAGCAATGAGACTGGCCAGAATGCAGGATGGAGGCGGGGGGGTTAGGCTCGTAATGAACACATGTACTGTGTGATGCACAGGGATGTAGTGTGAAGTCACTGGAACATGGGCTTCCATCTATTCACCCTGCAAGTTTAAAGTACAGTTGTATTAGAGAGGCCTTGAGCAGAGGTGAAACTCATCAGGGAGAACATTGATTTCACAAACCCTCTTACCTTTGCACAAAGTACGCTAGTAACAACTCTGAGGTGAGATCGTGATGAGAATCATTTCCACGTACCGAGTGTCAATGTGTTTTATGACACTTGAAAACAGAAGTCTAGCATTTTGGCAATTACCAGATTTGTTAGCGTGAATTTGATGGCTGTTTGATATTTCCCTGGAGGTGGAGCCAAAAAGAAAATGGGGCTTAAAGAAAGTTGAAAAAACCAATAAGCTCTAATTGTTATGGGATTATTCGACTGGAAACTGGCTCTTGTCTACCCGCCTTGTAAGTTCACTAATGAGGGTTGTAAACATAAAGATAAAATGAGGTTAAGCCCCACAATTACAACCCGTTATGACTAATTAGACAACATTATACTTGACTTACCACCAATCGTTTTTACAAAACAATTGGAACAATGCATCATAAAACTTTTGAACCTCCTGATCCTTAGTTTCTATTTTTTCTTGAGTAAAAGTTGGAAAAAAACACTTTCTGTGTCTATATTCGGTATCCGCTTGTTCAACTCTGTAATGAAGCTAGACTGAACCAAATTGGACTGAAATCAACGAAGGGTTATCTAACTTGTTACTTTATTTCTAAACAAATTCTTGCAAATACAGCATGAGACCTGCCCCACATAAAAATCCATTAACAGCAGTGTTGCAGGAGAACTCAGTTTCTAATATTGTTTACTTTCTTATATACTCTGTCCTTGGCATCTTTGGAAACGTGGTGCATTGTGTGTTGTGCCTGAACAACGTGTTGCCCCACAGCATGATGTTGTAATGATTGCCATGTCAGTGGGTGTTAAAAGTAAAAATGGTTGAATATGTGAATATTCTGAAGCACTTATTCAGTCTGCTGATTGGACTTTGAGAT
This sequence comes from Pseudochaenichthys georgianus, assembly GCF_902827115.2. NCBI lineage: Eukaryota > Metazoa > Chordata > Actinopteri > Perciformes > Channichthyidae > Pseudochaenichthys > Pseudochaenichthys georgianus. Next base: position 28,006,098 of record NC_047526.1, read on the forward strand.
GCAGTTGGTGGTTCTTGGAGTTTCTTCTTCGGTGTATGTATTCTTCATAACGCCATTCAGTCTACAATACATCCTGCAATACAGCGCGTGTGGGCTACGAAGGGATCGTGAGCGGTTTGAGAGAGAAACCACTCCCTGGAGAGGAAGCTGAGCTGAACAGGTGATCTGCTGAAGGTCGGAGGTGCAGCCACAAAGGTCAGCCCCCCCTCAGAGGGTCTTCTTGCTCACGCTGCTCTCTGCAACAGCTCAGTGACAGCCTGTTCGCAGCTACTGGACCCCCAGAGGCCACACTGAATCTATGAATTTGCGCATTGACATATGTGTATTTTATCTCCTATCTCCATGACGACATGTTCTCGGGTGAACATGTGTGTGTGTTCAGCTGTCGGCGGCTCTTTACGCATGTGGCTCTGGGGGCAGGCCCGGTTCTACGGGGGTGCATAAGGGTGCATTGCACCCTCATTTGAAAAATGAAAAGTAAAAAAAAAAAAAAGTAAAAAAAAAAAAAAGTGAAAAAAATTAAAAGTGAAAAATATTACATTTTGCCTACTATTACTAACAATAGCAAGAAGAAGAAGAAGAAGAAGAAGAAGAAGAAGAAGAAGAAGAAGAAGAAGAAGAAGAAGAAGAAGAAGAAGAAGAAGAAGAAGAAGAAGAAGAAGAAGAAGAAGAAGAAGAAGAAGAAGAAGAAGAAGAAGAAGAAGAACGAAGAAGAAGAAGAAGAAGAAGAAGAAGAAGAAGAAGAAGAAGAAGAAGAAGAAGAAGAAGAAGAAGAAGAAGAAGAAGAAGAAGAAGAAGAAGAAGAAGAAGAAGAAGAAGAAGAAGAAGAAGAAGAAGAAGAAGAAGAAGAAGAAGAAGAAGAAGAAGAAGATAGTTGAAATAAAATAAATTGTAATTGTGGTTGAATAGCATTGTCTGCTGCATTTATTTGATCAATTTAAACGGTAAGTAACGTTATTATGTCAGGTGCGCGGACCTGTGCCGCTGCACATTCATCATCTGCAAGGTGCTTACACAGCAGTCAGTGATGGATCAGAAAATGGTTAAAACAACCAGCCCTTATCGCCAGCATACACTGCATCTACTGCAGGTAATAACAGTTTAGATCATGAGGACATGAGGCCCGACTCGCTGGCTTTGCCCGCCTCGCCCACAGAGGCGGAGCAGCCACAGCCGTCTTCGTTACCTCAAACACTGCCACACCTCGGTGGCCCGCAAGTGCCAGAGGACCTCTGCAAAACAGAGCCTGCCCAGGTATATTACAATAAGTACCCAACTCGCCTGTCCAGTGGGGTAAGGCGCTCATTTTGCAGCTCATGGTTTCAAAACAGAGATTGGCTGGAATATTCATGTAAAAAAGATACCATCTTCTGCTATGCATGTAGACATTTCGGTTCAAGTAAGTCAGATGCCTTCACCACAACTGGCTGCAACAACTGGCGCCATGCTCTTACAGGCTACGTGATAAGGGACTGGGAAGCATAATCAAGCAAAGAGCACATAGATACATAGATCTCTCATGTTGCTCTCAAAGTGCACCAGATTGATGGTTTTAACTTCAATATTTAAAAAAAAACTTCCCGGGGGAGCATGCCCCCGGACCCCCCCTGAGGAGGTGAGGACCCCCATAGAGGGTGTAGGTACACTCCCCACTTAGAAAAATAGCAGTTTACCACTGCACCCTCTCTAATCTCAGATGCACCCTTAGTCATTTTGTTCTGGAACCGGGCCTGTCTGGGGGGCATGTGCGTGCAGTAAGTGTTTGCAGCTTCCTCATCAGCATTCTGCCCTCCTCCCTCCCGCTGCCTCTGCTGGTGACCACCGGTGTGTGTTGCTGACATTTCTGGCAGCCCGAGGACAAAAACCACACATCTCGCTGTTCTGTCCCCCCACTAGCTGGGAGAAAGGTGAGTAGCCTTACTGCTCTTGTTATCATTATTTTAACTCTTGCACCGACACATTGTCGCTTTGTTTGACTAAAAGCCATGCTGAGGCTTTCAAGAGGACACATGCAACAGCAACACTTCTCTTTCAGGCGTATTTATGTGTGCTTAACATAATCAGCCAGCCAGGATATCGACAAAATGTAATCAAAATGTTTCCATGGCAACAAAAAATATGGTGCGATGACATTTAAATCAAGGCCACTCTTTATTAGCTTCGCTTATGTTTTAATTCCAGGAGACAATAGAGAAATTGAAGAGTGTGCAGGCCTTCATTCTGCATCAGGTTTGTTATACAGTCTATCAGCACTGTATATTAAGTCTACCTGTAATTTGTCAGCAGCATTAAGCTCATCACAGAAAAACTGGGGTCCACTCATTACTTTCCTCTCGACTGTTTCATTTCCGATTTGAACCTCATTTGTCTCTCACAATCCGGATGCTCTCCAGGGGTTTTGTCTTTTAAACCTGGGACGCGGACTGATTGCTTTTTAAACAAGAGGATATAAAGGGAGCGGGGTATTTAACCAGTTCATTTGTCATGACGCAACACTGTCTTCACCTCACCGCAAAATATTGAAAGACTGCTTCCTAGTGTTTCTAACCAGCCAGACAGCGACGCCAATAAGATTCAGCTCCAATACTCATAACCGGGGGAAGTTAATACACAGAGCGAAAACACGGCAGCTATTTTCTCTCAGCGCGTCTCCTCATTTCCTTTCTTTCTCATCTCAACTTGATTCCTTCTCTTTATTTCTCCCCCCCCCAATTTTTCTACTTCTCTCGAGTTGTTTCGACTAAATCTATGATTCAGCCACTGAACTCATCTTCTTTCATATCTATTTCTGGGCGCTTCCCTCTTTTCACTAAAGGTGTACGTGGGGAGCGATATGAATGGGTAGGTTATCGGGAGCGAGCTGAAATGGAACCGTCTCTTCAGATTAGGGTGCGCGCTGTCGCTGAACGTGCAATGAATGAGAAAATAGTTTAAGGCTGAGTCGACCTGGGGGGGGGCACATCTCTGTGAGGGCACCGCTGTGAAACATCAACAGTGATTCGGCTGCCATTTGTGCTACTTTATCCATCTGAAACCTTTTGTTTACACTGAGTTTCAGAGCTCTGTTGAGTCAACCGCAAAATGTCAAGAAGTAGAATTGAAAAGCAACGTTTCACGGTCTGCAAAACACATCAAGGTGGGCTTTCTGGCGGTGACAAATGGGACACAAAGGTGGGATTTCACAAAGAACAAGCAAACAATGGAAGATTAAGAGAAAGGAGGGTATTTCTTTCAAAATGAATATTCATCTCCTTCCTCACAGTGCAAAATTGCTCCTTTTACTTGTATCGACTTTTAAATGTTGCCAGATAATTTTTATGAATCCTGGGGCTAGTACAGTACAGCTGTTCTGATCTCTGCCTCCTGGAATTAATCTCTGCTCTGACCAATGACATTTCACCTCTCGTTATAAGTTACTTCTGACCAATCACCATCATACACAGGTGCTTTACTCATAAGAAAACAAGTTAACTTGAACTCACAACTTTTGACGTAGCATATGCTCAGGTTGCCTCAGGGGAAAAGCACACGGGTCCCATGACAAGCCTAATTCAAAGCACCACCTGCTTAATGAGTGAATACTACAAGAGTGATTCATGGCAGCAGGATACAGACGATCACTCTTTGACTCTCTGTGGCACTTCAGGGCTCAGGCGCTGACTGACTGATGGATATGGTGGCACCGCATGACAAAATAACAACAACAATTGTCACCTCTGCAATAAATTGTTTTCTAATGGATATGGACAACGTGCCATATGAATTTATGACATTTGGGCCCTCATTTGTTGGAGCGGGGTGATTTTGCGGATGACATTAAATGCGTCCGGCTCCAGCTGCAGCTCCCATTAATCTTACTCTCAGTCGGGACCTGTCAAACCAGATTAGGAAGGGAGCAGAGCTAGCTTCATTACGCCTCTCCCCGTTACTGGGTCAAGCAAGATCACGGAAAGTTTAGTGTGGTTGTGTTCGGGCACAGACTTCATAAAGTGCTACAACACAATCCCATAACTTTAGCGACACAAGAACGCCTACACTTCAAGGCCTTCAATTGTACATGTATGTGCTTTGTTACTCTGTCATTTAGTGATAAACAGTGATGCTGAAGATGTCAGGATGTTGTAAAACGAGAGGCTTCGATTGGTCGGACCCAGCGAGACGTTGACAAGGCGATTGACTCCGGGAGCAGTTAGCCACAGTCCGTCAGCAGGGTGACCTTATCGGCACTGTGTGATTTCACAGCTGTTTTTCAGGTGTCATAAAGATTATATTTAAACACCAGATAGCAACTGATAAACAGTGATGCCTCATAAACTTCCTAAGCATCTGATAAAACCACCTTGCTGCGAGCAAATCATATTTGATATGAAAAAAAGCTAAAACCGTATCCCTTATCATCAGGGTGCGCTTTTTTTTAAATAATAGAGTTGAACTTTCCGCAGCGGAGAGTATTGAGCCGGCGGCTGTATACTACTTTGAAACTAGTAGTAGTGCCGCAGCAACAACATGTTGCTTTAAATTCTGTGATAAGAATTTCCAATGCAGTTATGACAGATATGGTGACAGCTTTAAAGGGAACAAGCTGAAAGAGAGAGGACAAAACATAAGAAAAATGCAAATGCAAGGTTGTGAGGTCATGATCCTTCCAAGGCACAAAGGCTGAAGTCGAATAGTCCATTTAGCTTAGGAACCTTCCTAAAGGAGTGAAATGACCCGGAAGTCCCTCAGTGGCAGCCATGATAAGTGCCGTTCGAATTCTCTAGAATGATGAGAATGATAGGAAAGGAGGTTTCAAACTTCCTTTATAACCTCCTTTAGCTTAGGAACCACTGGACCTCCCTAACCGACAGGAGAAGCGAAAATGCTGCCCCACAATGCCTTGCAGCCGCAGCATTTGCCGTCACTCGACAGTCGGCCGTTCACGGAAACAACCGATTATGACGGAGAAATTATATCATGAAAGTTACGGTGCTTATTAAGCATTTTAAAACATAGGTGGTAAGTTGCCAAAGTGCTTTGTTTTGAACGTTCATCAGTATTATAATCAAAAAGAGAAATATGAACGTTAGTTTTCACTGAAATGATCAAATAAAGTCAACATTTCAGTCTTTACTGAGCTGTGTGGGGTTTGTTCAACTTTTAAAAGATGTTTGAATGGTGATATACACAGTGATAGATGTTAAGGACTAACGTTTATAATAAATACATCTGTATTGATTTTAAGATCTTTAGTTCATACAATCATACGTATTGGGATCATTTGTATTAATGTGGACCAGAGGGAGAGGGTGACGAGCATAAGTTTCACTTTCCTTTTTTATTTCAATTCCAACTTTGGTCCTGAAGAATCTGTTTCTCTGTTGTCCACGTTCATAAAGCAAAGCAGCAGCATCAGAGCACGGTGCAGAGTCTCCAGATGAGTTTACAGTAGTCCCTCGTTCTTATTAAACATCCATGTTGTAGTCCGCTGTATAGAAAACTGTGGTTTCCATAGTTTCCCCACAGCAGCAGACGCACACAATGACGTCCGCTGGCGCATCATAAACACGTCGGATAGTGAAAGTGCATTCGGATTCTCTAAAGTACCGCAGTCTCTTCTCCTAAGTCCTTTTGAATTCTCCTATCCACTATCCCTTAACCCCGTGACGTTTCACTCAGAGGTCAAGGAATAGACGATAGGGTTAGAATTTAGGAGCTGATTTTTAAACTATCCGACTGCAGCCAAAGCCTCATCCTTACTCACTTGAAGTGACATTCCCTTTTACAGTCGATGAGCCATTCATGTCGTCAAACATCAAAACTGTTACAGCATCAGGACGCTGGGCGCCTCCTTCTGTGTCACCATGATGATTCAGCAGAGGGAGTTGACAGATTGGTGGAATAATGAGCAGCGGCATGCTGGGCGAATGCGTGTTTGCACAAGCCTTCGCTTCCTCTTCAAACTTCTGTATGCCAGCCTCAGCAGTGGCAGTCTATCTTCCTCCCTCCCCTGCCCCTGCTGTTTGGGAATGATAGACGTTCATGCATGTAGAAACTCTTTGAGTGACTGCTGGAAAACAAACGGGTTTGAAAACTTCTTCTCCTTTCGAGGCCCCAGGTGACTTCACTGCCTTTGTGTGATCTGGGAGCCTTTAATGTTCCGTCACACTTTTCTTTACTTATTAATCCATCTCCGTCTCGCTTCCGCTTTGATGCTGCTGACGGCAGAGCTGTCCTGATTCTGTCACCAAAGAAGCTCTAAAGGTGGGGTACAGTCATTGTGACGGGGACTACAAGGGCTGCGGAGATCCCTGACGCTAAGATGAAAGGATGTTAAACATCACAGAGGCATCCCTGCCACAAAGACGAGGTACATTAACTGACAAATTGTCCGTTAATGTAGAGTATAGCTGTGCAAGGTTATTTGGAGCAACAAGGAGATGTTCTGCATCGTCACACAAACACACAGAGTAAGGTACGCATTAGACATTCCTCCTCTGCACGAAACCCCTTTTTAATCCCCCCCTGTGGATAGAACAGGATTCGTGCTTGTGATTCCTTTGGAAGAAAGAAGATGGAAGACTGGGTAGATGGAGAGCTGCTTCAATTCAGCAGGATTGTAGGCAGAGAGAGATGTGTTTTAGAAAAGGGGCATAAATGCACCCTCTAGCTGGATTAGCTCACAGCAAGAGGGATGGCCTGTCAAGCGCATCAGGGCTGGGCAGAGATACATTATTGGCAGTGGCGGATTTAGGATTGTAGGAGATCCGGGGCTTAGCCCAGGAGTCGTTGGGTTGGGGGGGGGGGGGGTGCAGGGGTACAGTGCTATTTTTTATAAGTGGGGGGTGGACCGAACATCCTTTAGGGGGGTCTGCGCCTCCTCTTGGGGGGTCCGGGGGCATGCTCCCCCGGGAAGATCTTTTTTAAAAATATTAAAGTTGAGAGCATCAATCTGGTGCACTTTGAGAGCAACATTAACCCTTAATAACACCTTAAAGCGGACAAAAGGCACTGGAGAACACTAACACCCTTTAATGAAGCAAACTAATGCCTTAACTCGCTCAAATAGTCGTTTACTTATTAAGGTGAAACGAATGTGCGTAGAGTTTTAAAGGATGCGGATAGTCTCACCTTGATTCTGGCGCATTGCTTATCGTTTTATCTATTCTCATCCACCATCTTTGTTTGTGACGTAAAGAGTGTAAGAGTCACGTTTCTGAATCGGACACTCTGAGTGGATGCAGTCACAGCCAATCGGAGTCTGATTCAGAGGGTTGCCTGTCAGTTCTGTTGTTATGTGTACTGAAACGAGAGCCGGTATAATTCCACGCGCAAAAACAAAATAAAAATTGGAATACGTTATTTTAGTGTCTTAAAAGTAGACTGAGGTTTGAAGGGTTAACGTTACATCTTAGGATAACTTTTAGTCATGTTCTGTATACATACTAACATATAAGGTTATTGACTTAGTGTGGTTACTCCATGTTTACTAGCTATAACATTAACGTTACATCACTCTTTTTCACTTCTTACTCAGTCAGCCAGAGTGCAGATATCACCATTAGATTCACAAACCTGAAACATCATCCATTTCTTCACTGCTGGTGATGACATTGTTGTCAGCTGCTGATACTGCTGCTGCTGCAGCTTGTGGCGCCTGCTTCGATGACAATAACTTTCTAATATCCATAACTTTATAGGCTATTAGCTTAAAACTCGTCAGGCACTAGGAAGGATCACTTCTTCTTCAGGGCAGACTACGCAGTACGCAGGCTAATGTCCCGCAGTGGCTGCCTCTCTGGTGGACTCCGGTACTGCACATTACTCCCGAGACGTTTTAAAAAAAAAATTGTTTTTATTTTTCTTAAGTGAAATATCCGGGGTTTTTAGAAAACATCCGGGGCTTGAGCCCAAGTAGCCACCCCCTAGCGCCGCCTCTGATTATTGGCACTGCACATTATGTCAGGACATGTTTTTTGACCAACCATGAAAATAATTGATGAGAATATGTTGTAAATGATTAATGGGGGTTATTTGTTTGCTTTTGTTCTCTGCTGATGGACACGTCGCCTTCTGGCTGCAGCAACGTACGCAGCTTATCTTCCAAACAAACGGAGAAGCTATTTCAGAGATGGCGGCCATCCCAATTGGAAATTACTTTGGAAAGGAGTCAAGGTTGCATCCGTGTGTCTTGGTTTACATGTGTGAGGAAAGTAGAATGGGGACAAAGTCTATCCATCAGCAATCGCATGGGGTTCAAGTCATTTCCAAAGTGATGACACGGGAAGAAAGAGTTTCAGAGAGCGTGGGAGGATTCCTTTGCTCAGTACGCGAACAGCTGTTGTCTCTATTTACTAAGAGTTTTACGAAGGAAGACAAACAAGTAATTTGATAGGATAAGTGAGATGTGCTGCATTTGATTTCCCTTTTAGCGACTCTGCTTCTGTTCTGAGCGGCAATCATCGTCACGTACTTTAGACGTAGAGTGATGTGGTTTATAGGGCTCCCATGGGGACATTCGGGGAATTAGGAGGCGTGTGGCGCAGTGGCAAGAGCGTTGGTGTTCGGATCAAGGGAGCACAGGTTCAAACCCCACTACAGTCAGCATGTCGTTGTGTCCCTGGGCAAGACACTTTACCCTAAATTGCTCCTGTGGGGACTGCCCACAGTATTGAGTATGTAAGTCGCTTTGGATAAAAGCGTCTAACAAGTAACATGTAATGTAATTATTGCATAACATACCTTAAACACAAGCTGTTCCAGCCTGTAACTTGATGAGAATCTTAACACGTTGCAAGGCCGGAAATGGCTTTTGATAAATATTTGTATAGAAATGGCATTTGAGAAGGAACTCGATGGATTGTCAAGTCATTTAATATTGATGCAGGGATATAAATGTTATCGAGACAAGGACATTGCCTCATCTAATTAGAGATCGCACATATACCAAGGGACAGCGCATGCTAAGTGGCAGTAATTCAGATCGATGGAAGGTGCCCTACTGAGGATGTCTGGTGTCAAAATGTCAGGTGTAATTGTCTTGTACTGTCGTGACAATTTACATGAGTAAAATCACTGCTCTGTCTTGGCACTAGTTGTTGTGTCGAATCAGCATCTAATATGAAACATTGGGATGTTTTTTGCGTCAATGCAATTATTAAAATGCATTAGTAATTCAGACATGTTTTATCTCGTTGGTGTTTTATGGTAATCTATAAAGCAAACATTTGGACATAAGTGTTTTAGCACCAACATTTGGCATTAAACAGCAGGACACTAGGTCTTGAAGCAAAACTTGGAGTGAGAAATGAAGTGTTGGCTTTAAGAAACTCATATATTGGGAAATTGTGCACTGTCACTGAATAGGGTTACAATGAAATATAGAGTCGGACGCTGGCATTTGTTTTCACACCTTCTGAAAGTAGGAATAAGCAGGATATGTTCTGGAAAGGTCACGTTTCTCCACGGGATATAGCTTGGATGCACCAAATATAAACAACACATCAAATCTGGACGCACAATGCTAATATATTCACATCAGAGTGACAAACAAAAACACTTGCAAGCAATTAGACGGATGACAAGCAATGTGGTTTCATGCAAACAACAACGGAAATGGGTTCTGATCAGAAAACGACAAGAAAAGGACACCAGTCAAAACAAATATCAAGCACATAACGAGTCTTTCCATCCCAATACAAGTAAAAAAAGATGAGTGTTTGTGATCTGATGCTTCAAATAGTTTTGGCACATTTGTGTGATAACGGTATTTTGCATGAACAATTGTGCCTAATGAATTCAAATAGCTTGAGACTTTTCAGGCTCTGCGGACATCCTTTTCTCTGTAATAATACTGCACTTACTGAGGCGACTTAACAATCCACTTGTAAAAACATCTGATAGGCTTGATGGCACACTAAAATTGACATTTTCTGCAGGGCATGTAGACAATGGTTAATTAGTCTGCCAAATTATAAAAGGGATGATGGACTTCGATCGAGTGGCCATTACCTTGTAAAGGTGACTCGTCCGTATTCTTAAGACGTAGCACCAGGTGTACTCAAAGTGATCAGGACTCTGTCTTGTATGTGAAGCAGCCCGCAAATCACAATCCCTCCTCATGAGTCATAAATATAAGTGGGTAGTATTTACTGACTGCTATCAAACCTGCGTGGGCTGAGGGACTCGTATTGAAAGCAGAGAGAGGGAGAAAATGACTTATTTTTCTTCAGGAGATGGAGGCCGCTGCGACAAGGCGACAGCTTCCTGTAGATTCTGTCTAACTTCGTCCATTCTTTTCAACCTGAGAGACACCAGCTGTAATTTACATGTAGCTGTGGAGGGCTGCCAACACCGTCTCCCGGTGCCTCCATCACGGAGTTAATGCGTGCTGCATTGCGTGAGTTGTTTTAGCTCCATGCCAGCTCTTACTGATCAGCCCCCCATGACTCCAGGAGCGCATGGGGGGTTGACAGAGCCTGTCTGCTCTGCCTGGGGTCCAGTGACGCTCTCAGGCATTGTTGCTCATCGCAGCCATTAATTTGACCTCCATCATAACAGTCCCCTCTCCGCCCTGTCCCCATGACTCACCCCCTGTTTCTGCTGAGTGACCAGTCCATTAGGTTTAGGGTCTCAGGGCTCCATGCAGACATGCCAAAAAAGCTGAAGATGAGGCAAATGATGAAGATAGAAGATCTGCCAGAAGCCTCATGCCAATTTTTAAAAAGGCTCCAACTTCAAGCGAGGCAGGCTGAGGCTGAACATGTACCAACTTCTTCACGGTATTAAGTTTAAGTCTTAAAAAAACTCAAGAAATCAACAATTAAAAACATCTCAGAAAATAATTTCAGTTAATTTTTATTAACAACCAAGCATTGAATTGCGTTTTTGAGGAACTAAATGTTTACCAAAACTTGATTTAAAAGGCAGGATTGTTGAAACATTTGATATGTTTGTGTTAAACTAAAAGGAATTGAAAAGCTGACTGACATTGCTTGTCAACATCTCTAGTTGTGCGACACGCTACCTTGACAAAACTCTTGCGGTATGACAAGAAATTCCAATTCAGTCCTTTTACTGTCATACAGAGAAGTATTAAAGCACTTTTAGTGAATATTGGCCATAACGTCTTTGTTTTTATATTTGAAAGGAGCTTTGTTCTGGAGTTCTTGTTGAAGTAACTTTAGCAGAAAATGATTTCTTCATTTTTGTAAAGACGTGTTGTACTGCAGAGCGAAATTCATCCGCTATCTATGAAACCACAGTACCACAGGGAATATGGGAGTTCTGACAGTTAACAGTAATATGTAAATCAAAGCATTGTGCATGAAAAGCATCATCCTTGGCTGTGCTTTACCGTTTGTTTCTCTCTCCTGATGCAGCATTCTTCTGTCACCAGGCCTGTGAGCGTGAAGACAAAGATGTGGATGAATGTTTCATTTCAGTGCTGCAGACAGGTTGTGTTTGAATGGAATTCATTAGCGTCTGCTGTCTACCTCTTTTTTCTTTACCAGTCAAATTAATATTTCAAAGGTCAGTGTCTTCATCTTTTATTATCCTGCTTTTCACAGGAACATAAAGTACTGCGATATCATTGGTAACATGAAATGTATTCCATGTAATTGGGAATTTCTCACATTAAATTATCTAAAGGCTTTTTCATTTGCGGATTCTGACTTATACGGTCGACTGACAGGAACAGGTCAATCTCTGTGTTTGGATTCGATAAGGTGTGAACATTGTATTATGATGGTAGATAAGAATGGTTTGTGTTACCTCTCAAATAAAACGGGTAGAAAACGATTATGGTCTGTTATCTAATAACATCTTCATTGGCTTTGTAAACTCTTGTATCTGGAGGCACTAAGCTCAAAGGGCTCAAGAAGAAAGAGAGGTTAGTGTAGTAGCCTATTACATATTTTTCTGAGAGTGAAAATATGATAATGTCTCGTGGAAATTGCCGTTTTAAAGTAGTTGCTGTTGAAAAAGTGGTGGATGCGTCACTCCACTTTGTGCTGCGAGGAGACAACAGGTCAACTTCTCTCTTTAGCCCCGAGTGTCTGCCCTGGTGGCAAAAGAAAGGTCGACACCTGCCAAGGCCGACTTATGCTACGTGGATTCAGGACAGTCCTCAAGTGGTGGTGGGCCCATATGGCTCTCTTGTGTCTGATAAATCCTGCACTGAGATGCCAACAATCTAAACGTGTATTCAACCACCAACTACCATATGTAAAGTCTGGAATAAATGCTCAATGTCATAATAAATACAAATAAACTCTGAGGCTGACTTATTTCCCCCCTCATCCACAGGAATAGGTGTTTGAACCAAGGAGCTGGCCTAGTCTCTGGCTAAAGGACTCACAGATGGTACCAATAGTAATACTGCCAGACGCACCAACATCATTGACTTGGAGGCAGTAGCTTGCAAAAACAGCAGCCAAGAGCATGATGGGAAGGCTCCCTGTGTCGATGTAGTATGGCTCTTATGGTGGAGCCTGGATGACACTGTGCTTACTGTCAATGCAGCCAGCACAATTATATAAAAATATAAAATATAAAATATAATCACTCAAAAACTCAGTAGCGGTGACCTTCTGGTCTTACACCAGGGATGCGTTTGGGATGGCTGCAATTGTAGAGTGTCCAAGTTTTCCAAAAACAAATTAGATTTCTGGACTGAGGGTAGCTGTATCTCGCTGCTACTAGTAAATGTGTGTTTGAGAAATTAAAAGTGCCAATACTTTCCACCATTTCCTGCATTTGTCTTTTCTCTGAAAGAATGAAATTGTTAAGCATGTCAAACATAATACCTGTTTTCTGCTTTTCCATTAGCAAGACTAGCAAAAAGTGAGACACTCGTCCCAAGAGAACAGCAGAGTCAGTTGTTTCACCAGGTACCCAAACACGACACGTTTAAACTGAAGAGACAGAGTCCTCTAGTGACTCTAACACAGGAGACACAGGTTTGTTTCCTGTTTTCAAGTAACAGCCAACCTGGGTTTTTTTTGTATCATGTCCATGAGTGTTCACTAACTTTAACCACATTGGTATTATTGTAACCATCACCGTCTAAGATCCCCTTACCGTAACAAAGAACCTATTTGAACCCAAACCCTGATCTTTTCCAAAGCATAATCAAAGTTGTTTTGCTGCCAAATCTTACAAACACTTAACAACAGCGGTGTCACATCATAAATCTGATTTATTTTACAACAGTGATTTGTAAGAGTTTGGAAAGCACCGACAAAATAATGTCCCCCTGCTGATAAGATTGACAGATCAGAATAAATACTTGTCCAATAACGATCTATGATAATAAATTGTATTTTCTGAGCCTAATAAAAAAAGTCACCCTCAGGAGTGAAGCAGTGAGTTAATATTGATGCTGGTGCAGAGCTCATGAGTTGGTTCAAGAGACAGGGCTATTTGTATGGTTCAGGTATTTTTGCTAAGAGAGGGCGGTACATGTCTGTGTTGCATGAGAGCCACAATTAACCGTGTTAATATGCACAGTATCCTCCCTGCGTTCTGCACTCAGCACCAGCAGTGTCTCTGACCTTCATTAACCCCGACACTGTACCTGCTCCCCGCCTCATATCAATAACCAGCTGGCCCTCACATTGCACAGTAATAATGCTGGACAAAGTCATATCTGCAGAACAAATGTGATTCATAAGTGGTAGAAAAGTAAATGTCTCATTTAAACTCAACTATTGAGAAAATGAGAGAAGGGCTGCCACGACCTGCAGGCGATGACACATCAATGACCGTGTAAACTTTTAATTTTGTAAAGCTAAACTTTGAAAATGAAAAACATCCCAGTGTTTTATACCCACTGGCGGGGACAGATGGAAAGCAGAGGGGAAAAAAGGCTTGGGGATTTACTTAGAATAGTGGCAAAATATGACTTAATTAATTAAACACAGGAATGTCATGCCCCATCCCTGCCTCCAGAGCTGACCAAGCATAATGTTTGAAAACTTTTTTAGAATAATAAAATGTTGCTGCCTTTATTTCTTATGCACTATTGTGATTTGATTTAATACCATCTAAAACACTCTTTTCCTAATTCGGGGTTACGTATTAACATTGTAGGCTATGCATACAAAGTAGTGTAAATACATTCCACACGGCTACAAATCCTTTTAACACATTGAGGATTGAATAAAACATGTGTTAACACAGACCCATAAATACACATTCGGACTGCTTTTAAAGTTAAATGATACATCTGACCCGATCAGTTAGCAGGCGGCTGAACTCTTGAATCCATTAGCTGCAGGCAGCGCCGAGTGTGAAAGAGGCAAATGCAGAACAAAAAGAAGGTTGGCGGGCTGGACTCCACTCTGGGAACGGATGCCCCGGACAGGAGCCAGTGGAAGGCAGATCAGAGGAGAAGAGATGCCAGTAGAGTGGTCACTCGCTCATTTAATCCCCCTCCCAATTCCCCTCCTTGTCGTGCTGCCTGTTTTCCTGTTCTCTCACTTTCTCTACGGGGATTAGATGCAGCTGCATGTGTGTGTGCAGTGTGTATCCGTCTATATATATTGTACCTCTTTTCTCCCTCCACATCTCTGGACAACTTTCTCGCTAACCCAAAATCGACAGTCAGAAAAAAACATCTGGCTTTTTTAAAAGAGCCGCTTACGCAGCTAAAAGCCCAACAGAAGCATTTCCCATCAAAAAAGATGGCTGCCACATAATTCTTCTACTCATTCACTGCCCGCAGCTGGCCACAAAAACGTGTGTTGATATATAAAAAAAGGCAATCAAAAGTTTTTTTTTCTCAACCAGGTGACTCCCATCAGATAGCACGATGAGGACTAGCGGGCAGAACGGATTGTTTATGCATAACAGCCTCATTCAAACCGGAACAATGCAGTGGAGATGGGGTCCTTGACCCAGTTAATTAAAATACTGTTGGAGATGTAACACAATACATTCTTTGAAGTTAAACACAACAGTCCTATTCATGTTTCTGCATTAGCATTCCTTTCTCACCAGTTGGATTTAATGTACTAGTATACACTGCATTTAATAGACCAGTAAGTGAAGTGCTTGAATTAAAGTTAAGCTTAATATTGATTTGTGTTAGTAATACCTGCACTTTTCCTGCTTTAAGAATCCACATTTGTACTGTGAAAAAAGGCAAGGCAGACCAAAGCTATGTGGGCTTGTTGAAAAAAAGAAAAGCCTCTTGTATCAACGTTAAGATATATATTTTTGATGTGCTCTAGTAGCAGCACACCACCCAGTTGCATCTCTTAGCAACACCAGCACAAAAATGTATCTGCTGCAGTGGAAAACAACCATGCAGAGGATTTAAGTTTTGCAGGTGCTTCCAGAAAAAATACAACGATACAGTATGTCAACAACTGCCAAAAAAAGATAATTATAGGTTATATTTTCTGGAACATTGGTGAGGAGAATTTATATTTAATTTCAACATTTCCACCTGTTCATCATTACATGCTAGGACACCCAAGCAAAAGCTATCAACTGCACAACGTGATCTAATCTTCTCATTATATTGTGCCGCTCGAGGAGAAACTCCGGGCTTCCTTTTTTTAATTAGCTTTTAAACTGACTACTTTTTAAACAATGTGGTTCTCTATCGACTTACGCTTCACTCGAGTCAAAAGTTGCTGGCCACACGGAAGCTGAAATATAGGCTTGATGTCAGACTGAAAGCCGATGGGTTCTGAACGACAAGCCTTTTGTTGGGTGTGGTAAAGTTACAATGACATTGGAAGGCCACAGTGTGCCAAAGTGTGAGGAAGTTGTAGCCAGGTGACGGGGTCTCTGTGCAGATGGATTGTCTTCTGACAGACAGCGGACAGCCCTCCAGTTCTCCTCTTCACAGATAAATAATAGGAGGAAGAAATGAGCAAAGACAGCAAGGAGGGATTGAGTCTCTGTGAAAGGCTACTCAAAGTGCATCGCCATTTATCAGTGTCACAGCAGACAATCCATGTTAGCCCATCACACATAGTGAACACACACACTTAAAGGCCGCAGGCAGAAAGGCAAGGACACACAGTCCATGTTAGAGATGTCGATTCTGGCTTTAAGCTATTTTCACCAAGAAATAGGCGAGGAGCAGACTCGTTTGGACGGATTTTATACGGAGTTTAAGTCCCCATACACCTCAGATGTTTTTGAATTGCGTGCTGCAATAAAAACGTCGAATATCAGAGTAAAAAAAATGATGTCCTCTTGCAATAAGCACAGCCCAGAAAAATCTCTGATACTACAAACTGAAAAATACACGGGGAGAACATGCAAATGAGATGCTGAGTATGCAGCCCTCGGGATTCAAATAAAGTTGAACTACCGGCTGGTTATTTCGAATCGCTTTTTTTACACATATATGTTAATTAATGATTTATGATGATCTATTTACATGCAGCAGAGTTGGTTTATACTTTCAGATATTCCCTTACACATAGCCAGGGATTTGGCTGTACAGCCTCCCAAACAAGCATGTCAAACTCTCTTTTGGCTATATGACAACAAATAACCTGTATAACTGCATAAGATGTAGTACTTGGCATTCTGAGCATTCAGATTGAAATGTAAGTCTGAATCCCGCTGTGTGTGACCTTTTGCATAGCATGTAGAGCCTGGTGAAGGAAGCCTTTGTGCGACAGCTCAATTCTATGTGAGATACTCCTGTCTCCTTGTTTTTATACGTCTACCTCCGGAGGCGAACAACTGACAGCTCTGGAGCAGCTACAAAAACGCACAGCAACCCCACTCCATCACGCTGGTAAGCAGCCACTCCTTCTCTCCGTCTGACATGAGAAACACAGAGGAAGATTTAGACACAGCAAGTGGGAATAGGAGGGAAGAAATAAACACAGTGTAAAGGGAGGAAGACAAATATGAGAGATTTTAAAGTAAGGGTCACTATTTGTATTCAGAACACATTTTTTGGATTCCTGTCACATGCTTTCTTAACTGTATGTAGTGGATTTTGGACATTTCTTAGAGAATCCAGCTCTTAGAGGAATGAACAAAGGAAGAATCTAATTTGTAATCAAAGCTTCAGCAGTAATTACATTTAACAATGTACTGTAGGAAGCTGCTGACATTATACATTAAAAGTAAGATAGGGAATGGGAACACCATGAGGCAGCAGAGTTTGCACCTCGCAGGTTGCATCGATCCCTTGGCCACAGACATTAGAAGTGAGCGATGTATAACATGATCAGATGTGTGGGTTAGCTGGCAACCATTGCAATAACAGTAACAGTGGGCTTTTTTTTAACACAGAAGATCAATCACAATGCCTAACAAGAGCCTTTTTCAAAAGTGAGTGCTTCTTAATTTGTGTTGCTTACAGGTTATTTATATACTAATAGTTTCTGACTTGACCAAACATACCAGCTGCTTTGTATTGAGAATGTAGTTAAGTTCTGAAACAATCATTTTAAACTGTTTAACAGGTGTTGTGTTAAGACCCCATTTACACGGGAACGCAAACGAAATGCAAACGAACCAAATTCGATATCAAAAAAGTCTTCCGTTCACACGGATACGGCTCAATAAACGTGTCCGTTCACACGAGACCGCTCGACCCGCTGGAGACGCTGTAGTACATATGCCGGGCCTGTAAGTGGCGCTGTACTTCCGCCACAAAATACACCAAAAGCAGCGAAGAAGACCCCCGAGCATGGTTGTCTGGTTGTCTGGTTGCCCTTCTGTTCATTCTCCGCGGTGGATTTAGCAACATGTAGTTCATGTAGTTCTCCATGTCCACTTGTTGCTGATGGTTGTGGTAGAGGAGCTGTAGATGTTGCAATAACATCTGTAGCATGGTCAGTAGCTACTAACCATGCTACAGCAGTGAGCAGCAGAGGTGGGGAGAGCTTCATCGTTATCAGGAAATGATCGTATAGGACGTACACACGGAGCCGTTTGCCCCCCCAGAGCATTCCGTCTGCAGATCTATCCACCTTGGGACCCGTTATTGTTTTAGGGGTCCATTTCCGCGGTTCCGTTACGGCCTCGTGTGAACGAACGGGCTAAACGAAAGAGAAAAGTAGCAGATACAACCCGTTTCGTTCCCGTGTAAACAGCGCCCAAGTGTCTATCCATTATTTTTACTGAGATTTTTCTTGTGCCCTCTGTAACTCTTTGCCAATTAAATTTGTCTGCACTTATCGTCATGAGTTTCAATAGTGCTCCACTTATTTCAAAGTACTTTTTCAGTTCTTCACTATCTGACCTTGAAACAGCCATGCAGCTTGAGTCTCTAAAACACAATACAAGTAGTACATGTTGGACCTCTTTTAGAGCAGACTCTATTTCTGACATCTATCTTAATGACAAAGTTAACTTTTCATGTTTATGACTCCCTGTCACTGGTGGCCATTGTGAACGAAAAGTAATGTCTAGTTTGAATTAGTTATAATGCTAGCAAGCTAGGCTATGATAGCCAATAGCCTCTCATGGACAATTTGCACAATAGACGTATCATCATAGTTAATACTTAATAGCTTCCACTTGTAGAGTGTAGCTGACCCTAACCCATACAAGTAAAATAACCACTATCAGTGTATTTAGCAAATCCTTTCAATCATAATTGATAAGGTTAACCTTTACTGATTTAGAAGCATGCTATGATTTAAACTCAATGGATCATTATCTCTTGCAGAACTCCATGGATGGAAAACAAGCTTCTTCAAATAAGAAGAGAGCAACACTCACCGACAGCCGTAGCTTTGATTGGCTGTCGAGGGAGAACAGAGGTTCACTGACACCTCGGTGAGAGACTTAGAAGGATTTTGGGTTCAGGCAGGCGACCCAGAAACCGTCCCCTCTTCAAACACTACATGGGTTTATTGGCAGCTTGCTGTTGTTCAGCAGGAGGTAAAGCACACACTGCTGCAGGGACACTGCAGAGTCCTTCACAATCGGATTTCTGAGTCCCAGTTCAGGGAAGCATCCAATTGGGAATCACTTATGAAGTGTCTGCTGATAACAAGTGAGGCGGAGGCTTCTATCAGCAGGAGACAGACACACGCTAGAAGCCAAAGTCCAAATGCAAACTCTTTTCTGCTCAGAGGGGGCACTGAATCCAAAAGCACTCTGATAATAGTTCAGTTTCTTCAGACATGGGTGAATCTCCTACAGCAAAAAAGTATTAGTTGATGAATGAATAGTGATGAATTGTGATGGGGATGGATCTGATTTGCCTTACATGTGAGCTTTGCAGCAGTTTTCATTTATGGCACGTTTAACAGATGAAGTTTCCAGTTGCATTGCTGGATTGTTTTGACAAACTACTATTTACAGGGTTTTTTTTAATATACGAAGCATTTTAAGTGACATTCAATTATCTATTTTTGTTTCCTGTCCTCACCAAGGGTCTCAAACCTGTCAGTTAATATTAAATTAAAATTGGGGGTTTACAAGTCGAACAGGAGGCTTTTTATTTGAAGAGTACTTTTGTTACATTTTGCGTATTGTTTCAAATGTTTGCTTTTAAGAGATCTCTTCTGGTGCCACTGTTCGACATTTTAGTCCTTGCGAAGTACATACAGGAAATAAATTGAGTTTGCTGAAACGACTGCTGTTGTCATTTTTCTTGGGAGGACAGTCTTGGGAAACCATAACATTGATCCCATTGTGTCACGAAGTTGCCCACAGCACAGCAGTGGTGACAAATGTCCTACTTTCATTATTGACCTATTGCCTGGGATGTTTGACATTTGGAGTTGTGTCATCAAGGCTTATATTGGGAACAGTGTCTTGGCTTATAGTACTGTATGTTGACATGAAAAGATGATCTTTGCTTGGAAAAGCCTGACAAGATTGCCTTGGAATTGAGAAAGTATTTATGTCTTGGCCTGTGAAAATGTCCAATAACCAGGGACCTGTGTAGCAGTCAACGAAACGATTACCTGTAGATCTAGACATGTCATTTAAAGGGGACCTATCATGCAAAATGCACTTTTGTACGTCTTTTATACATGAATAATGTGTCCCCGGTGTGTCAGGGAACTCACCAAGTGTCAGAAAACACAACCCTCTCTCTTTCCAAATCTCTAAAAACGGGGCTGCAACGGAGCTGATTATTATTTGAATTTTTCTGACGTCAGAAAAGGGGTGCTCCGCCTATATGGCCAACTCTCCACCTATCAGGGGAATGAGAGACTGCTCGAAAGCGCTGGAGACGCTGTAGTACATATGCCAGGCCTGTAAGTGGCGCTGTAGTCTGCCACAAAAGCAGAATCAGCCCTTTCAAAAACAGGGCTGGAAAAGAGCAAATAGAGCGAAATGAGGCATGGCTAAAATGCATGATCTGTTTGGTATTTAAAAAAAAAAACTTCAGACATGTTTTATATAGGTATGGCCCTACAATATATGTTTCAAATGTAGCATGATAGGTCCACTTTAATATAAATGCTCCTTTTATTCAAGAGTGCCATGAAATATATATTTGAATTCTGTATGACCTGCAATTGCCATTTGGTCACGCTGACTTAGAAAATACAAGAAAAGGCTTCACAAGTAGACGGATTGACGAGAGACAGAAAGCAAAGGATATATGTGACTGAGATGTTGATTCATGGACATCACAAGTACGAGTTTGGGTGGAAAGAGAGTTTTGAAGGCAGGAAAGAGAGAGGCGATGAGACATGCCAGTCTTGGAAAGTCTTGCATCACAGCTGGAAGTCTATCAGAGCAAAAAAGACGAGGCATTTAAAAGACGAACCCAAGGGAGACAGAGATGGTGGAGATGAGTTGTAAGATGAGCAGAGGTCAAGGAAAGAGCATGACTGGAATGCGTAAATAAGAAAAGTTGCGTTATTTAGCATCTCCAAAACGTGTGTAGTCAGCTGAGATGAAAAACTGTCATTCCACAGAACAAATATGCTCAGAGAAAACTCCAAAGTGAATATCTACCGTAAAGCTTAAAAGTTCAGTCCTTAAGTTCTTGAGAAATAAATGTGAGTTCAGGGCGTAGAGAAACCGCACAGATTATTTTCAAAAATACATTTCAACCAGCATGCGTTCTTTTCACTATTGAACACCACTCATCCTGACCTAACGACATGTTGAGCCGAGTCAAACACCTCTTGTCCTCGTCGGAGTGTCTCTGGGTTGTGATTGGAGTGTGAGGCCGAAGAACAGCACAGCACTGCGTAAGTGGCTATCGGGTGCTCCATTTGGGAACACTTAAGTCTCTCCCACCGCTAATTACGTAGCTCTAATTAGCTTGCGGGTAGAAACCAGTACATTCCTAATTGTCTATTGACATTATGCAATGAGCTGCAACAAACCCTCTATCTCAGTTACCATAACGTCTCAACAGCAAAAAACAGGCTGCTGAAAGTGTCAAGTCTTTGGGGTTTGAGGCGCAAACACAAGCACACAATGGAGAGAGAATGGAAATATTCATATTCAGTATTCAAATCATGACTTTTCAAAGTTGAGGAGATGTGAAAGACTTTAGTCTGTACGAGTTGGGAAGATTTCTTTTCTGTCTCTCTTTTTCTGCCTCTCTTTTTATCCTGCTCTTTGGTCTCTCATTAAATCCAAATTAAAAGCTTTACTGGAATAAAATACAAATGTTTGAGCAACAGAAATAAAGAGTACACAAAGAGAATGAGCAATACTGAATCGCCACAAAACAAGGACAAAATAAGACATCAAAATGATTAACAATAACAAACGCTCACTTTGCCATTCAGAAGCAGAAGCACAGCAGATCCCATGAGCACTTTCAAGATACTGTGCAGACAGAAAAATATATATTATATGGATGTAAGCATCTGCAGATTCTGCTTTTCGTGCTTTGGGACTAAGCACACATTCTGTACCCATGTGTGAGTAGGCTAAGATTTATTCTCAAGGCTTTTGGTGAAATAAGCATTTACACACCAACAGCAGTAATTGATGCATGTTATTTATGCTTTTAATCCAGTCCCTCTGCATGTCAGCTTTTCAAGGAAGACATTTGTCAACTATTTTCATTGCAGTTTTGATGTTGCAAACAAACGGGGGGCATGGCAGTTGCATCTAGGTGGTTTGATGTGGCATGTTAAGCTTTTAGAGACATATAAAAACACATGCTACATCTGAATAATGCTGTTTCAATGCTGTACAGAGGGATGGTAAATTGCTGCCGAGTTTGTTCAGACTTATTCAGGGTATACATCCTGTTCAGACTCTCCTGGGTTATAATATGAGAGAAAGAAAAACAGCTTACCTTATCTGAGCAAATTCTGGTGTGAAATCAATGCCTTTGTTTCTATTCAAATCAATCTTACACGTTGTGTGAATATTAACAATGTTTATTTCGAGCAGGTATTTCTATTGTAGACAAATATAATATATAAGTAATAAGTAGAAATAAGCTTCTTTAAAAAGACTGATTATAAGCAGATGTAGATGAGGTTAGATGTTGGTTTGTAAACGGCTTTGAAGCACTGAAATTCAGACATTTCGGCCGGTGCCATCTTGGATATTTGGAGCCAGGATAGGGTGGAGCAAAGCACAACTAAACACTTTAAAATGATTACTTTTCGACGATTTGAAATGTTCCAATAACTTCATAAACAAAAAACAGACCGTAAAAGGTTTTATGCTCCAAGTCAAAAATACAGAGCGCACCTACCGAACTTCCCCAACATCCCTGACCTGTCAATCAGGTCGCACCGTTTGTAGCACTTCAGCATTTTAGGCTCAGAGGTTGCAGCTTGGGCTAAAAGCCTCTGATCACGTTACTAAAATATTTAATCACATCTACTGATGACATGCTAACTCGCCAGTTATTTTTGCTGACCCAGGACTCTTTTCCCAATCACATAACACAATTAGGTTCTGAATCATATAAGATGAGAGCTGCAGAGGAGCAGAATTGTGATACATGTGCTGAGTCGGCTGTTAGCTGACAGAAGTTAACATTAGCTCATAAACGTGTATTTTTAACAAAGTACCTTCTGTCAAACAAGCAGCAGAGTCCAGCTCTCATGACATGCATTCCTTCCGTCCAGTGGGGAGAATCTGTCAGAATCTGAGAAACTAGACGGAAGTAACTTTATATAAAGCTATGCAGCCGAAATCTCTTGAAAACTGCAAAACCCAGTTGTTTTCCTGTTAGACTTTCATCTTTTATTGTTGTTTTTAAGCCAAACAAGAGGAGCCTTGAGTCCAGTCTGTCAACGGAAGAAATACCGTCAAAATCTCTTAGCAGCCTCAGCAAAGTGGAACGCTGGTATTTGCCCGCTCCAGTGAGAGAGAGAAATGGGAATCTATTTAAATGTCAGACATGCTAAAGGCTATAAATATCTTAATACTAGATGGCATTTTTGTGAAGCAAATACAAATAGAACCACTCTACAATAGATACATTACCAACCCCTCAACAGCAGACCACTTCTAAAATAAATCCAAATGATGGCACTCGTGATAAAAAATGTCCCATGCCACCTAAAGTCATTATTTTCAAGGTATTTCCCTTAAGTTATTTTGGTGGGATTGCTGGCAGTAAGCACATTAAAACAAGATTGATGAATGTTAGTTTTTCAATGTTGAAAACTGGAACCTCAAACTGTATTATATAACAAACATTTGTACTGCTGAATTTTTAACCCAAACCATCTAGCGGTCTTATTCCAAATTGTATGTGAAAGCTGATATTTCGCGATGTAATAGCAATAGCTTTTCACAACCTGATGTTTGGAATCATTTCTTCGAAGTCACAAAATGACCATTTAATCTATTTCCAATCTGCTTGTTCCATCAAATAATTGTAATTACAAGATTCAAACCGGGGAGTTCAGAAGCATTCATTTGCACTATGTGTAAGTTAATATGACAAAGGATCATATTGCCGAAAACATGTCACTAAACCTCAAACCCAATTCTAGTTGTGCTGTCAGTGGCTGCTCAGGACTCATATTTTTCAGCATGGCATCAAACCTACTAAGACAATTGTCTAAAACAGACATTTTAAATTGAAGTCGCCTGCCTAAGGGGATTGGGAGATGAAAGAAATCACAATGTTTCATGTTGCTTTGCTTGACTATCTGTGTCCTGATCCCAGTTTGACGAGACCGAGTGACGAGGCGGTGTCATGTGAGGATAGGCTGCCCGGATACAGCGCCGTGAGTGGAGAGTTGACAGCACTATTATTTATTCATCCGCGTGTTTATAAGTCTTATTGGAAAAAAGCTCAAAGAATTTCCTTACTGGTTGGCATGAGCTTGCACGTGTTTGTGTGTGCCCGAATATATTTATGAATGTCCGTGTGTGTGTGTGTATCAGTGTGTGTGTGTGTGTGTGTGTGTGTGTGTGTGTGTGTGTGTGTGTGTGTGTGTGTGTGTGTGTGTGTGTGTGTGTGTGTGTGTGTGTGTGTGTGTGTGTGTGTGTGTGTGTGTGTCTGTGTGTGTGTACTGGCTTGTTGGTGCCTCTTGAGGCCATAACAACACTCCTAAAATACACAAGAGCTCTGCACAACCCAGGAGAGAATTACATCGCCAATGGTGTTTTTCAAGGCGCTGAGGACCATTGTGAGAGCACTTCTGTCCGTCTGCTTGTGTGTCTGCATGCATTTTCTGTGTGTGTATGTATGCTCATGCAGACGTGTGCAAGTATCTACCAATTATGCCTCCATATATGCATAAATCATCACATAAAGCTAAGCAAGAATCAGCTTTTAGCTGCAGGGTGAGATGGCGGAAGTTGTGAAGCCGCAGGTGTTTGTCACCGTTTGTCAGGCTGTATAGACGTCCCCCGGCCTCAGGCAGAGCTGACTGGTCATTCAGCACACCTCAGAACTGACGGCCCTCCTTTCACATCAAAAACCAACATCCCACTGGGGGGATTTCTGGTAAGATGAGAGGCGCTTTTAGTTCAGAAAATCTGCCCCGAAGCTTTACCTTTTAATTGAAGAACGCGCACCTCGAACACACTCCTAAGCACACTTATCGGTACACCAGGGCACCACAGTGTAAATTATGGTAATAATTCAAAGTAATTACCAGCGAGAGATGTCTGATAACTCCCTTTAAAGCACCCTTTTCAGCCAAACACCAAGATACATTGAAGGAGAGGCTGAGAAAGATTCACACGTATACATAATGTGTATATGTATTCAATAAATGTCATATTCTGGCCTTTTATATGATAATACGTGTCTCTTATACAAAGACACAAAAGTCAATGGTTGACTAAAGCTCCGATATTGGCAGCAGATATGGCAGCTGCATGTCAAAGGGGTTGCCATGGTGACTGGGCACAGTCGGCTCAGCCATCTCCTCCTCCCTCCTTCTCCGTGTCTCTCGATCACTTTATCTGTTTCTCCCACTTTATTTGCTCCTAGTTATTTTGTCTCATTCCAGCGGACGGCTTTATATTACCGCGCTGCTTTGTGGAGGAACACGACACAAGCAGAATGTTCCTGGACTTTTAAAGAGCATATATGTCATTAACATATAGGAACATTATAGGCCATTCCTAACACATCTGCAGGATAGCGTTCGCTGTCTCTGGCATGTTGTGGCTTGTTCCCTCAGAACACCATAATTGGGGGGGGGGGGGGGGGGGGGCAGAGCGAGACCAGAGCAGATAATCACATCCTGACAAGAGAAATTATCATGTTCAGCAGCAGAGCAGGGCAGTTGCGTGTCTCAGACACAAATGTCACACTGCTTTCTGCCCCCCCCCCCCCCCCGCCTTGCGTGCCGAGGTCATCAAGTCCCTCTGTGTTAATTGCTTTCCCTTGGACTTTGTGCACTCTGATGGTGCAGAACCCCTTTAAATTCTCCTGAGATCACGGGCAGCACCGCTCTATATCCTCTGAGGGTTTACAAAGTCCCTGCTTTCTTGGCTAAACCCCACTCTCTGATTCTGAGCAGGACTTAACCCGCTCCATTTATTCAAAGTCTTCTTTTCCTTCACTGTATTCGCAGGCCTGTCATTAATGCCATCTACCGTGGTCTTTAACCCGCTTGTTAACACAGTGGATGAGTTCAGAAAGGGCTAGTAGAGGATAGCACGGAGGCAGAGCATAATGGCTAAATGTCAGGCGGATTCTGTCTGCAGTGTGAGCTGTAATGAGAGTGAGGGAGCTCTGAAAATAGGAGCTATTGCTTGTAATGGGAGTCTCACGCAATGACTCAATGGGTTTTTTGTCTTGCTGAGCTCCCATACAGGAGCACGGTAACACACAAGCGTGCACACACACACACACACTGACGTTTAGACACACAAACACACGGGAACATGGAAGGCTTTCATTTCCAGTCTCGCAATCAGTGTACACACAGTGACTCACACACTAAAATAAAGTGACACACACATTCATTTAGTAAGCACAGCCATGGAAATATACCACACAATACTTTTGAGTATGTGAACCATATTATGCACAGCTTCAAATTAACTCAGCTCACATAATCCCTCCCCAATTGTTTCCCTTTCGTTCAGACAGACGCAGGGTGCTTAGAAAGGTCTTGCGTCTTTTACAAATGAGGCTGTGGCTTACAGAGGACGGTGTTGAGAACAGAAAGGTAAAGAGAACTGCCACACAGAGTCTTTGGGAAGAGAATTTGTGGTTCAGCAAGTCGGCAGTACTAATCGCCCCCATGTTGCTCATGTCTGCAGACAGCACAGTGTGTAACAAAACACTCCTCTGTGCTCAGTCAGGACCCAAAGGCCTTGAGGACACACTACACAAAATGTTTGGAAATGGGATATGTTTTTTGTTTAAAAAGCAGTCCTTCGGAAAGCTGCCCACAGGATTAATGTCAGATCTCGTCAGACCACAGCCTCAAGCTGGGTGACTTTATCGTAATACACCCTACAGTATTTTTAGCATCGGTGGACCCAGTGAGAGTCAGACTCCTCTATACCAGTGATTCTCAAACTTTTTTCAATCATGTACCCCTTTGAAAAAAAAATGCAGCCATGTACCCCCTGATCAGCACAAAAACAATGTTAGGGAAAAAATGCCTATATAAAGAGGTACAGCACAGCGCTGCACCATCGGTGTCTGATTTATTAAAACAACAACCTTGTAACTGATTTTAACATCACGCAATAACACTTAGTTGCATTGAACTGATCTTTTTAATAAGTTGTACTTACAATTTAGTGAGAAACATGGGCTTGTGTTTCACTGAGGATCTTTGTCATTCTCGGTGACAGGAAGGCCACTGCAGTTATTACACTTCGCGTTTTGAAATATGTGTAACTCAGTTCAAAGAAAACCCACACTGCTTAAACTCCGTTACTTTTCCTAAAAACATTTTTTTCATTAACATAAAAGTAAATCTCACGTACCCCCTGCAGTACTCCAACGTACCCCTAGGGGTCCACGTACCCCCATTTGAGAACCACTGCTCTATACCAACTGCATGACTGATAAATAATATTTGGCACAAGTTTTTTATCAGACCACTGATTTCAAAATGTTTTCATATCCTTGGGCTGAGAAGATGTTCTCACCTTCAGACTGACTGACAGCTGCGGATGAAAGGGTAAACAGCCCGGAACTGAAAATGATCATCAATGGTCATTCCAGTAAGGCAAGTGGATTTATATAGCACCTTTCAACACAAGGCAATTCAAAGTGCTTTACAAAAATGAAAGACATTAATAAAATGGCATTTAAAAACAGTCATTAAAAAAGATAATAAAATAAACATTAAAAGAAAAAATACATGAATACAAGTTACAGTGCAGAAAAGTCTTCAGCCTGGATTTAAAAGTAGTAAGAGTTTTAAGGATTACTTTGCTGTCCTGTTATATATCAAGCAAAAAAAACTTCAGAGTGGGGATTCACTCACTTAATAGCAAAGATATTTACAAAACTGTGTTAATAATAGAAATTAGAGCAAGACATTCTGACAGTTTACAATAACTGCGCAGTACTTTGAAATGATCTTTTAGAGGACAGTACTGAAAAACTTAGTATGGAGCCTCTTAAATGTATAATGTTACAAAAACTGACCCAGAAAATGCACAACAAACCAAGTTAAACGTGAATTTGGCTGATCTTTTACAGATACCACACAAATATTGTTACTTCTTTTGGCCATCATACAGCCCTAATTCAGGGACAAAGCTAGTCAAATGTTGCTTCAAACAACATTATTTATGATTGTGATGATAAACATATTTTGTTTCTAAAAATCAAACAACTTTTTAATCAACTAATTCAACCTCTGTAGTGCATCCTTAGTTGTTCTTGTCTTAAAAGCCTGCTACAAACTGAACTAGGGTTAATATATGCTGGTGGGACTTATAGCCAGCAGGCACACACAGGATTTGTTTTGTGTTTATGTGGGACAAGAGTATTTGAAGATGCTAATCTGTTTCTGTGTTCACTGTGCTGTGTTCCAAACATTGCCCCATTCCTTCCAATAAAAGTTGTTCACTGGCCACATACGCCAAGACAGGCTGAAACACAAATATTATTCTAACAGGGCTATTTTCTTTTTCTTGGACCTAACAGAAACATTTTGAGTAGCAATTACTAAATGTTTGAACCAATCCAAAGGCCTAGCCACTGACCCTACAGGGTTTAATCGATGTGTCATGTTTGTGCAGCTGTAGTGCTTAAGTGTGTGAGTTGATGAGCGTTCCAAAAGGTGTAAAAGGGGAGGAGCGGGACCCTCACACATTGCTGGGAGATAACACTTACCATTAAAACAGAAAGCGAAAGATCCATACCTCCATTGACGTATGCATTTGACAATTGCCGCAGTAGGACTTTTTATCTTGCATCTACTGTATCAACGTCAAGACGACCAAGGTGCTTACGAGACTTAACATCCCAGCTCGTGACTATACATAAACATATGACTTCCTATGTGATCTAACATGACACATAATTGTAAAAAGTAATTTATTTCTGATTGTTTTGTAAAAAAAAAAAAAGAAAAGATTAACAAGACAAACATGTCGCTGATGACGATGACCTAATGTTTTATAAGAAAAATATATGTTAGAGGGGGTAGGACCAGAAAAGTTTTTTAAGCTTCTTCTTGCCCCTGTTGAACATGAACAGAGACTATCTGAAAATTATTATTATTTTTTTTTTTTTTTGGTACTTTGTTATAATTATTAATCGGAGTGAAAAAAAAAAAGGAGAATATATATATATTATTGTTATATATTTGTTTTGTTTCTGACATGTTCAATAAATTGACTAAACTAACGTTGTGCAGTATCTTGTGAAATGCATTTTTTATTTCATGAATAATTGATGTATATAATTAAAGGTTAAGCATTTAAGAACATAGCGTATATTGGTTCAATACATCTTAAAGTGTCCCTCTAGCAGCTACCATTGACAAGCTGATCTCATGTTTCTTTATTCATCCAGGCACATTATATACACTCTAAAAAACAGTGGGTTATTTCATCTACCCAACCATGGGGTTATGAAATGTTTAACCCATTCTGGGTTATTAATATGGTATTGGGTTATTTTTGTGTAACCCAAGTGCTGGGTCAAAATATTTTTGTCTACCCAACCATTTGGTTATGAAATGTTTAACCCATTCTGGGTTATTAATATGGTATTGGGTTATTTTTGTGCAACCCAAGTGCTGGGTCAAAATATGTTTGTCTACCCAACCATTTGGTTATGAAATGTTTAACTCATTCTGGGTTATGTATATGGTATTGGGTATTGGTTTGCATGAATCGCAACAATTTCACATGTATTAGATTCATTCATGTTGAGATAAACTGAGACAAAGGGGACTTCCAGACTGCCATTGTTTGATTTTGACCGCGATCTGGCGGGAAAGGTTTTCCCCTGCATCCTGTGTGCACTCGCGATATTTGGGCATAACCGTAAACTTAACCATCATCATCGCGAGAGAAGATCATTGAGACAAGAAAGACCGTTGGGGAAAGTTGGAGGAGGTAAGCAGAAAACATTGTCATCTAACTGTGAATCTGTTAATAAATGTCATCAACTGCTAGTCCATGAGCGATATTGTGGTAACGTTGATAGTTAATTTGTTATTTAGTGTTCTTTTTTATCTCACTTAAAAAGCCGAATGAGCCGACGAACATGCTAAAGCTAACGTAGTTAACTAGCTAGTCTGTGTAACTGCCAGTTAGAGAGATGGTTCAAATGTAGGATATCAGGATTGAAAACTAAATGACGGTAGCATTACCAAGTTAAACGGAAAGTGTGCTACCCCAGGCGCTTATATGTCAGTAATATCAGCCCCTTTTACAAAAGGAATGTTGCGCCGTTATTCGGCTGCGTCACGTAAATTAGCTGCCAAGCTAGCTGCCATGCGGAGCTGACTGCCACTGTGGTTTTCGCTCTGCAGTTAATGTTACGTGACGGATGCCGCTCTGCTCTGTAGCCCCCTCCACGAGTAAGGTTTCCACGGCAGGTATTATGTATGCTAGCAGCAACACACAGAGTTAACACAATTATACAAACATGGGTTAATTATTGGAGGTAACGGAGTTATTTATTTTGTTAAAGTTTCAGCTACAATAAAACAACCATGGTGCTGTTTCTTTTGATGTGAAATATTATTTATATATTTTAAATAAAAAGAAATGTTACTTCTGTTTACAGTTCTGTCATCACATTATGTAATGTCATTTGTTAATTCAGTTTTAAAGCTTAGCACTTAAGGCTGGATCCATGTCTTTTAAATTGAAGAACTCTGTTGAATTGGTTTGGATATGACTAAGTAATTCGTCAACTTCTGTCTGATAAGGGGACTGATAAGGTTTGGTGTAAAAAAAAAAAGCAGGTTCTCTGTAACTTAACTTTCACTTTCATTGGTCTCTCTCAATTTTTCACAGCAATTTGTGACTGCAAAAGTTCCTGTGGCTGCTGTCCGTAGTTGGTTAACTAATCTTGCTCTATTGTGGGTTGACCTGTTTCTAGCAGTCACAAAAGTGTATCACTCTATATAAAAATAAAGGCTTTGATATAACCATAAGTCTGCAGATAAAATACAATGCTAATAACCATAGTAAGTGGGGCTCATGTGTGCTAAATACAACAGGTAATACAAATAAATGAATAGGAGAAGCAGACATTTGTCAGTTTTAGTAGCCTCATCAGCTGTGAGGTTGAAGTCAAGCAAATGTACATTTTATGTTTTGTTTTAATTAAGCTCTATGTGTTTTTTGTCTCAGATCAATGGACGATTTTGTGTGTGACACATTGACACAGTGGCAGTTGACAGACCTTATTGATAGATTTAAAGGTAAGAACATGTTTTTGTTTACGTTCACAGCACGCAGATCGTCTGTATAGCTAGGTAAAGGAATTATTTGAAATGGCATTGACTGCATTGTATTTTATGTTACTGAAAATGCATTTTTATTCCAATAGCTTCCATGTAATTAGCCTCTTATTTTTTGCTGTTCTCCATGGTTTAAATATGTCCTTGTATTTTGTTTTTTTGTCTTTCAGACGAGGGAATTGACGAGGAGAGTTTTCTTCTTTTAGACGAGGGGACCATCAGCCAATTGATTCCAAAAGCTGGCCCCAGGCTTAAGTTCCTCAAAAAATTTAGAGGACTTGTAAGTATAGTTAGATCACTGCAGATGTGAGAGGCTACACCCCTCCCCCACACACGCATATTAATTCTGAGGATTTGTTCAAATTTGTGAGCAGATGGCATATATTTGCTTTAAATGCAAAAGGCAAATTCCAGGGGATGCCAAGACTCTTTCAACATGTACGTGCAGTACATCATGTAAACCATTCATCAACATATTTCCAATGTAGTGAAACTGGTTGTGGTAGAACATTTTCTTTTATAAGGTCTTATAGAAGACACCTATTAAAGGAGCATGAAAACCAAAGTGATACTCCCGATGATCCCCTTGAAGGTCCAGCCCAGCCTGTTGACATACAGCTTGCTGAAAATGAGCCTGTACAGGGAGTTGAGGATGAATGGGATGAACTAGGGCAAGATGACATGACCAACCGGGTAGCCCTTTTTTTAGCTCATCTGAGGTCTAAACCTTCTTTGACATTCTCTAACTTAAACTTTATGGTTCAACACACCTCTAATTTAATTGGTGATATTGTGGGCAAACTAGAATCAAAGACTGTCTTTATTTCGTCATTTTGGTCTTGATCAAAGCCCAGAGGTAGAAGAGCTTGGGCTGGAGTTCTTGGAATTAGCCGAGCCTTTCAAAGGACTTGATACAGATTATAAACAGATGCAGTATTTTGCTAAATCAGGAAACTTAATTCAGCCAGTTGAGGAGATTTTCACTGGGGGGGCATGCTTTGTTCAGCAAAGAGCCTCTGCCACTGGCACTGTGCGACAAGTCTCAGTTCGTGATTCATATCAGCGTATTCCGCTGCAGCGCCTTCTAACCAAGCTACTTGAAATTCCTGGGGTTTTACAGGCCATGCAAGAATGGCAGCAGAGAGAGAGTGATGCTCTTCAAGATTTATTTGATGGGCAGTTTTGTAAAACGCATCCACTGTTATTAAAAGAGGTTTCGATCCCACTTATGATTTACCAAGATGATTGTGAGACAGTCAATCCGCTTGGGTCTAAGACTGGGGTTCACAAGTTAGGATTTATATATTTCACCCTAAAGAGCTTGCCACCAGACCTGCTATCAAGTTTGCAGTCACACTTCCTTTTAGCAGTGTACAAATCCGATGACGCTAAGACCTATGGCCTTGATGCAGTGCTGCGCCCTATTGTGGAAGAGATCAGGTGTCTTGAGAGGGATGGCATCACTGTTGATACCCCCAACTTTCAAGGTGTTGTAAGGTTTACAGTGGTCCAGGTAGTGGGAGACAATTTGGGCGTGAATGCCATGCTTGGCTATATTGAAAGCTTCTCTGGAAATTATATGTGTCGGTTTTGCAGAATACATAAGGATGCCCGGAGGTCTCAGACGCTGGCAGATCCTGCACTATTGCGTGATGTCAATAGTCATGAGGCAGATTTGCGTACAGCCGACCGCTCCCAGACAGGCCTGAATAGAGACAGTGTCTTGAATGACTTGTCTTTCTATCATGTAACCGACAACATAGCACCTGACATCATGCATGATATACTGGAAGGCGTAGGGCCATATGAAGTCAAGCTTGTGTTAACTTCGCTGATTGAGCAGAAACATCTAACACTTGACAAACTAAACTACAGAATCACAAGCTTTGACTACGGCTTTTGTGATAAGGGTAACAAACCTTCTGTAATTAGTAAGGATGATCTAAAAAAGGTTAAAGGCGCCATGCATCAATCAGCAGCTCAAATGTGGTGCCTACTTAGGTTGCTGCCGACAATGATAGGTGACCTGGTCCCCATGCATTGCAAGGAATGGAAACTTCTCCTACTGTTACTGTTATGTATGGAGTTCATCTTCTCTCCTTCTCTTACTGTTGAAGCAACACTGTACTTAGCTAAAATCCTTAAAGAGCATCACTCTCTCTTCCTGGAGCTCTATCCTCTTCACTATTTGCTGCCAAAACACCACTTCATGCTCCATTACCCAAGAGCCATTCAAAAGCTCGGACCCTTGACTCAGTTTTGGGCTATGAGATTCGAAGCGAAACACAACTTTTTTTAAACGGGTTAGCCATGTAACATGCAATTTCCGAAACATTTGCAAAACCATGGCCTTTCGCCATCAGATAAACAACGTCAAGACGACCAAGGTGCTTACGAGACTTAACATCCCAGCTCGTGACTATACATAAACATATGACTTCCTATGTGATCTAACATGACACGTAATTGTAAAAAGTAATTTATTTCTGATTGTTTTGTAAAAAAAAAAAAGACAAGATTAACAAGACAAACATGTCGCTGATGACGATGACCTAATGTTTTATAAGAAAAATATATGTTAGAGGGGGTAGGACCAGAAAAGTTTTTAAGCTTCTTCTTGCCCCTGTTGAACATGAACAGAGACTATCTGAAAATTATTATTATTTTTTTTTTTTTTTTGTTATTATTTTTTTTTTTGGTACTTTGTTATAATTATTAATCGGAGTGAAAAAAAAAAAGGAGAATATATATATATTATTGTTATATATTTGTTTTGTTTCTGACATGTTCAATAAATTGACTAAACTAACGTTGTGCAGTATCTTGTGAAATGCATTTTTTATTTCATGAATAATTGATGTATATAATTAAAGGTTAAGCATTTAAGAACATAGCGTATATTGGTTCAATACATCTTAAAGTGTCCCTCTAGCAGCTACCATTGACAAGCTGATCTCATGTTTCTTTATTCATCCAGGCACATTATGGTTACATGTTAAGGCCACCGTCCTGGTAAACCTTCATACAGATGTCTTACCTTGGAAATTCATGCTCTATTTGTTTACATTCTGTGAAGGCAGGTCAACCAAGTTTCTATACGTCAACAATTTAACTCTGAATAATGTGAGTCACTCCGGAAAGTCTGCAGTTGTGAGGGCTCACAGAGAGACTACCTAGTGAAGTGGAAAAGTCTGCATCAGAGTGACGATGCACTTTACAGTTTGACAGTGGAATAGCTCCGAGGCATATACACAGTAATTATAACTGAAGTAGTATGCATGTAGGCTCGGCTGCAGACACCATTGAACTGTCTTTTTAAAGTGTCTACATCGCAATGTCTTATAATTCTTTGCTGCCAGAAATGTAACCTTGTGATCGAGTGCAACCGTGAACCAACACGCCTGTCATGTAAACATGGCATTGGAATCACACTCGCAGTGCCCGAGTGCGTCACATGCCTTTTCAACAACTAGTGGTGTGGCTGAAGGCTTTGCTTCCTGTGGACAAGGCATGACTTCCTACTTCCCTCCCACCGTCTGCAACATCTCCAGCACAGCGTGTGTCCGAGAAAAGCATCCACACAACAGGGGGAACTTATTGTGAAGCCATTGGTAGCCATGACGGGTAAGGTGGACGATGAGGAAGACAAATGGAAAGAAATAGAAAGAGTTTCAGCAGAACCAGCATCGACGGACCAATAAGTGATTCCCAGGAGTCGACCCCCTGCTCGGCCCTCTTTAGGAGCAGCAGGACAAGCGTTCTAGCTTCGGCCAGCACACCTGCTTGGTAGAACAGGTGCCACGCTGGTAGAGCACGAAGCAGTGCGTTTCTCTCTCCTGGGGGCCTCCATATCAGATGCAGTCCCATACTAAGAGCCCCGCGGGGTTTCCTCCACCATCCCCGAGCCACTTGGAAATGATGTATCCAACACAGCATCTATCAAGCCTCTCATATGGTATTCCCAGTGTGTGCAGGCAGGAGAAGTGTGTTGTCAGACTTCTTGGGTAAAAAGGGTTAAAAAAAACAAACATCTATTAAACTTTAGTACCTCCGCCTCCAGACTCCGGGGCCTATTTCCTGCGCTAAAGGCTGTGTCTCTAAGCAGGCTGTGATTGTCAGATGGGCCGATAACCCCTTCTGCCTCCTCTCTCAGGATCTGTCATTCACCATGGGGCCTGGAAGCCGCAAGGAGCCGAGGAAGCCACACAGCCAGAAGGCAAACCATCACACACGAGAAGAGTTAGAGACAGACACACACACGCCGTGAGTGACAGCAGTTGAAATCTACTTTGGAGCCATTAGAGGTCCAGCAGGCCGAACTCAATCGAAGCCTGTTTCAGCATTTCTGATCATTAAACTAATGCGCAGAGTTGGGGTTGGGACTCCATCCCCCGTTGTCTCCATTAATCTATTAGTGTTTATTGACTGGTCTAGTTTCTTGCTTGGAGATAATCATGTTTTACCAACGCGTCCCATTTACTCTTCCTTGCTTTGCTGATTTGACAGAGTTGCTATTTGCTGAGAAAGGCTCACATCCACAAACTGTCACTGTGTGTTCATACTCCGTGTCCTCTGCACATCCTAGTACTGACGATGAGAGTGTGTACCGATGCCTGTCTAAGCTGCTTAGCAAGAACCCATGTGATGGTTTGGGATCAATAGATTATCAAGATATAATTAAACAAAGAAGAAAGGTTAAATTAGTTTTTACCAAATAACCAGGTTTTTTCAGTGACTTACCGTCTTGTTTACATGTTGATTTATATGTATGTGTTTCCTTCCAACATACGTCATAGTAATGTAGGTATTTGCATCGATATAATAAAAGCAAAGCGCACAAATCAGTGTTGACGGTACAGGAACTGCAATGGATTACAGTTGCCAACTTTCTTGTCAACGAAAAAATGAAAAATCTGTCCATGCAACTCCGCCTGCCGACTCCTACTCTGACCAAAGTTCCCCAGCAGCAGCAGCCGAGGGTGATTTCCGCAAATGAATGGTTGCACACTGCTGTCATGACGCCTGCCCCCTTCATCAAACTCTGATGACAGCATCGTGAAAAAAAAATAATAATACAGGATTATACAAACGGGGTGGAGGTGTGATGTGGCGTCAGAGCAAAATCAAATAATTGTCAACATGTGTAAGGTGCCTACGAGTAATTATGGAATATGCAAGTGTATAAATGCATGTGAATTAAAATCATGCACGTGACTACTTACCTATTCAAGGGATTTATTGATGTGTATGCCTGCTTTTAGGGGCATTTGAGGGCATCCGTGCACGTGGGAATGTGTACGTCTCTTAGTATTTGTGTGGGAGACAGTTATGAATGTGGCGAGAGGGAGAGTGATGGATTGTCTGTGCACTGCCTCCAGGGAGGAACACAGCTACATATACCAGGGAGGGACAACTTAGAGTAATTGGTCACTAGTACTGGGTTGAGAGTTTCCACCAACCATGCTTTTAAGCGAGAGAGTGTCATCGAAGGTAAGGAGAAAGAAGGCGAGGATAAGCAGCGAGGTAAGAAGAGTGATACAGAATGAGAATGTGGTCTGTGTGAAAGAGAGGCAGAGGAGAGCAGAACACCAGAGCAATACCAGCAGGCAGCAGAAGCACGGTTGGCAAGAAATATGCCGCTATTTTGTTTCGTTATACTTCCGCAAAAACCAGCCTTGATTACAGGCAGCGCGAAATGTTCCTGCTTTTCCTGCAAAGCTAGTACCACTACATGTTTTCAAAGCTCGGTTGGATGCTACACAATCAGATGCTGTTGGTACCTGTACATGTGGTTAGATATGTAAATTGTAATCCCTGTACATTTTGCTGTATGATGTCCTTTTGTTGTTCTGTTGTTTATGTTTGTATGTCTTCTTGTGGACCCTCCTGCTGCAGGTCTCCCTTGAAAACGAGATTATTGATCTCAATGGGATTTTACCTGGAAAAATAAAGGTTTTGAATTGAATTGAAAGGCTGGCGTGTGAATAGATTTCAACCTCCCATCAGAGAGTCTAAGCAAGCCGAGCCAAGTGGTACATACATTCACTTCTGCTGGAGAAGGGAAGGAGGGTCTTCAGGAAGCTTTTGGGTTCTGAAAGGAGACCAAAGATGCTGAGAAGAGAGGTAGCGGTGGAGGGAGGGAGACAGAAAGAGACATGTGGGCGTCTTCTGCTGGTTTGGCACGACTGAAAGGTCAGATATTGAGTATTATGTAAATCCATCAGTACAACGCTGGAAGGCTAATACACCAGAGCTGGCTGCCCCTGCTGTTCCTGGCCTTGTCTAATGCAGTCTGACCAGGTCCACTGTCTCGTTTGAAGTT
This sequence comes from Pseudochaenichthys georgianus, assembly GCF_902827115.2. Lineage (NCBI taxonomy): Eukaryota > Metazoa > Chordata > Actinopteri > Perciformes > Channichthyidae > Pseudochaenichthys > Pseudochaenichthys georgianus. The sequence continues at coordinate 28,043,649 of NC_047526.1, forward strand.
CATAAAGAAGATAAACTGTATACGTAAATCCCCAATATTGCTGAATGTGCATCTTTTGTCGAGATTAGCGTTTTTTTTTACTTCAGCTGCATCAGCCTCCTCCTGAAGTCTAAGGGTCAGAGGAATTTGAATCTCCTAAATGCCAGTGTGTGTGTGAATGTGTGTGTGTGTGTATGTGAATGTGTGTATGTGTATGTGTATGTGTATGTGTATGTGTATGTGTATATGTGTATGTGTGTATGTGTGTATGTGTGTATGTGTGTGTGTGTGTGTGTGTGTGTGTGTGTGTGTGTGTGTGTGTGTGTGTGTGTGTGTGTGTGTGTGTGTGTGTGTGTGTGTGTGTGTGTGTGTGTGTGTGTGTGTGTGTGTGTGTGTGTGTGTCTACAGTCCATATCATCCAGAATAAGAATGATTTAACCCAGTGATTAGATTTGATGTTAAGAGAAACAAAAAAACTCCTGAGAGATTGCATTTTCCAGGCTAAGAGATTAAAGAAATCCAATAATGATAAATCAGTCATATTTTTTCATAAACGCATAACAGGAACCGACATTTTTAAAGGAACGCCTTTTAGAGAAAGTGTCCCCACAGTATGTATGGTGTAACATTGTAACAATGAAACAGAAACTTGTCAAAGCTCTCAGTTCTCTAACAAAGTGTAATGGAGACACTTAATTACCGTACACACATTTTGGCAATTGCACTGCAATTCCTTTCTACTGTGCAGCGGTACCGATATATTGTTTCTGCAATAAGTTAATGTTGGCTGATATATCGGCCCGGGGTATTTAATGGTCTGGCACTAATAGAAGACATTTATCCTGGTGTGCATTTCCATACTTGTAGAACAACAAAGTTAGCAAGGTGGTGCAGTTTAATTATTTTAAGTGATCGGATTATTTATAATATTTACATTAGATAATAATCAATAGCCAAATTTGATGGACAATGCAAATTGAAGAAAGATGTCAAGTATCATTGAATTCTGAGTTTATCATTGTGTACAGGGCTGCAACCAATGATTGCATTATTGATGATTCTGAACAACTTTGGTTATTATTATTAATTAAAGTGCATGTTCAAAATGAACTAGATTGATGTTGTCAATATGCTGTTATTCATCGACCAACTTAAAAAAGAAAAAAAAACAAGTGCTCATAGTGCAGAAGGCTGAAAAGCTTGAACTTTCACATTAATAGATAATTAAAATAGATGCTTATGACAAAACATGGCTAAATCATAGGACTGTTTTTACCAAGGACGCTATTTGTTCAGTGTCTGTAGTCCCTTTTCCGCCGAGTGATGCATTTGATGTTTCCAGCAGGAACATCATGTAACAGTAATATAACTTGGATGAACAGACACCTACAGCAATTTCAACTCCATCAATATAAGAAAGAAAGAGAAAAACAACATAACCGCATGGACACACCGACGAGTGGTTTCTGAGTGTATACTGTAGCAGTGGAAAAACAACACCGCAGGAAACCTGGAACCAAATTACTTTTGAATTGTGGGTACAGCTCTGTTACCCGGAGTGAGTCACTGTGAGAGAGCAAACGTGGGGAAGAGGAGAGAGACAGAAAATAACACCAATAATGAAGCAAATGCAACACAAGAAACTCTCCTTTTTTACTTCCACACACACGACGTTCTGTCTCTCCCATTTATCCATCTCATCTCGCTCTTCTGTCCTTAAACTACATCTTTCGTCTTCTAATTATTACACCTGCATGACTCGTCCTCCTGCAACACTTTCCATCCTCTGTTCAACCAGCTGTCGGGAACTTTCACACTGTACCAATAACTATCTTTTATAGGTACATTTAATTGAGCAGAGCTGTCTTTCTTAACAAAGACTTGTTCGAGCTTCTGTTTTAATAGCACATTTGCATAATGGGTGAAAAGTGTTGAAAAGCAAAAACACATTGCTCTGATTAGCAGTTGCAGTTTCTCACACCCAATTAAATGAATGGTGCACCACAAATTAGATTGAGCATAACTATTCCTAAAGCATGCAAGGTTTCATGCTTTCATGTGGCTGAAAAACACCATTTCTAAATGATTCTACATAGCCCTGATCACAGAGATGCATTGAAGAAAAGGGAGGCTGTGGCTCAGTGGGGTTGTGTGCTGATTTTAGTGCGCTGAACTTTGAATCACGGGGGTCACAGGTTCAAACCCCACTGCAGTCAGCATGTCGTTGTGGGCAAGACACTTCCACAGTACTGAATGTATGTTAGTCGCTTTGGATAAAAGCGTCTAACAAGTGACATGTAATGAAAAGGCTCTGCTGCAAGAGCAAGCATTTTTATATTGGGTGAAAACATTAATTTAAGGTTTATAGAGGCAAATAACAGACCAGACATTTTGCTGCTATCAAACTGTATGATTTATGATCCGCAGAGTCAATTAAATTCAACAACGCATGACTTCTGGACGTGGATTGATCTAAAATCAAAAGTGGCCCTTCAGAGCCCTGAGCTCAGAATATTCCCAAATGAAGGGAGGAAACAAATACATTTACATTTATTAGGTTGTAATTTCCCTCGAATATGCAGTTAATAATAAATAATTCCTTACATTTATTATAGTGCTTTTTTCAATGACTCAAAGCGCTTTTACATATACACACACATTACACATATATCATACATGCAATGGTCATGTACTGTGGACAATACCCACAGGAGCAAGTTCAGGTGAAGTGTCTTGCCCAAGGACACACCGGCTTTACAGACGCAGCAGCGGCGGGTTTCACCCCTTGATCTGATGATCATTGCACAGCACACTGCGCCACACCGTCCAAGTGTCTTGCCCAAGGACACAACGGCCTGACGCAGTGGCGGCAGGAGCGGGTTTCGAACTGGAGTTCCCCAGCACTCCCCCTTGATCTGATGATCGGATGCACAGCCCACTGCGCCACCCGTCCCGTTGATTTGCCTGTCTAATTCATAGGTCTGCAAGAACATAAAATAACTTGTAATACAGGGAAGCATCTTATTTGGATGTCATTTTAAATGCAACTCCCAACAGTAAGTATTTATTATTAAACAAAATACATTTTTTGATTTAAGACAAGCCCAATAAATAATAAATCCTCCATCCACTTTACTGCATAAGAGTTCTGGGAAGAGATGCAATGACGTAAATGAGAGCTGACCCGTCACGTGAGGAGTTATAGCTTTAAAAAGGGATGACTCACCCAAAACCAATGTAATGTCATTATTTACTCACCTCCATGTTCACTGCCAATACCCCTAAGTTTCATTTCACTGTTTGGCAGAAAGACGATTGCACTGTGGATTCAAACGCCCACTATTACACTGTACTAATCTCCTTTATCCTCTCTGATAGTCATTCTCGGAGCTTTTCTTCAAAACGCTCAGGTTATGCGGCTCAAGGTGTTTGGAGATAATGCAGCATTTGAAAATGGTGCCAACATTCATTTTGACTGTTGACCTAGATAGAGTGAGTAGGAACTCTCAGGTTGCTCCACCGTCGTTGGCCACATAGAAAATATCTCATCCACTATTAAATGGATTATCATTCAATTGGCTAGATATATTCATGGTCCCCAGAGGATGAGCCTTCGGACTTTGGTGATCCCCTGTCTTTCACTGTAGCACCAACATGAGTTTGACATCTGTGGATTGTATTGAAAGATATGTATTATTGTAGGATTGATTGCAGTAAAAATATTCCTTGTGCCCAGAGGATTATTGGTAATGATTGTAAAAAGCATAACTTTCCAAATAGCGTAAAAATGAGCAAAACCAATGCCTCAGTTTAACCACAAAGCAACCTCTTCAATGTCAGCATGTTGCATGGTGCCATTGGGATCCAATACAAAGCCTTAGTCTTGTTACAGACATCATTGGTTTATTCACTACAAATCAATATGTTCAAAACTGACTTTAATATCTTACATTCCAAAATATAATTCTCATGTATTACACATTGCCAACTAAGCACCATTTTTTAGCCTGGGGTCACCTCGTGTACACCTTCAACAACTTGGGAGTTGAGCGCTGCCTCAGCAGTCATAACAGAGACCACACTAATTACACCCAGACCCAAAGTTATTAATCAGACTTTCTACCTCCAGGCAACCTGCAATCGAAGAATGTCAATCCAAAGAAACGGCATCAATCACAGTGAGATAAAAGCCTGGCGGAAAATCTAATTAGGGTAACTAATGATGAGGGGACTGCGTTTGAAATGTCTTACAAACGATTTCATCACTGCACAGATATCATGGTCTGTTCCGAAGGGGACAGTGGCATCAGGTCGGAGCCTGCCTTCTGCTCCGGTCGGGTTTAGCTGCACCTTCACGCCACTGGAGGCCGATCAAACAGGTGGGCTGGGACTTTGCGTGAGGCTCCAGAGGATATGAAGTAAAGGAATCCTATTGAAGAGAAAGGAAACTCCACATCTCTCTGTGCCTTACATTCATATTGACTCCCATACTCCCATCAAGAGTTGTTTCTACTATGCAGAGAACATTGAAGAATACTGATGCTTACTGGTATGAATAATGTACAATAAGTGTGTTTAAGATGTACTTCAAGTGACCTTCTCGGACATACGGAATAAAAGGCAGCACTCATAACAGTCAAGCCAAGTTGTATGGATATATTGAAGAGACTTTGACATTTCTACCATCAGTGTTGTCTGTTTTATATAAATAAATAAAAACATACAGGAGATGGAATTTTGTTTTGTAAAGGTAAAAATAGAAGGTAGGTCATATTGACTAGAAGCCCCTGTAATTGCAGTTTTGGCCATGAAAGAAAAAGGTCAAGAGTTTAACAATTGTATGACTTTTCATTTCAATTCATCAGATTGCATGGCAGCGTCAAAGGAAATAACCCCAGCTTCCATGACAACACACACCAAAGACAGATGCACTGCACTCACGGGACAAACAAGAGAGTGGTCACACGACAAGAAGGACACACGGGGATAAGACAGCTCACACCATATGGGGCTGACACTGCTAATTGGCATGCAGCATGACATTACCCAGCTTTGTAGCTGTGTTTGCAATCGTGATGCAGTTACTTAAAAGCTTAAAGGATAAGTGTGGCGACATTTCCATATTCTTATGACTGTATCCAACTTCAATAAAACGACCAAAACCAACAATGATTAACATTACAAGTATTATCAACGCAGTGCCACACTAACTCTGCCTGAGTATTGGTTGCCAACATCTGCAGAGTATATTTATTTAAATACTCACGATCCATTTTTAAAGTCCTTCTCCACTTTAAAAATGTACATCACATTTGGATGTTTGAGCTTACCGTGCAGAAGGAGTCTTGTTTCACACGAAGGCTGTTTTCACATTCCATTTTCCATTTCACACCAAATGTAATTTGCACGAGTTAGACACCAAGGGCTTTTCAGTAAAGTAGGAGACACCGTGTGCCCAGTAGTTACACTTTTGAAATTAGCATAATAAGCATTGTCGCTGATTCTTGATATGCCTAGTAGTCATCTTTGACAAGGTCGTCACACTTTTTTTTACGAGATATACAAGATACAAAGAATTATTGCGAGAGTATTTTTAAATGTCTCAAAGCATATCTGCAGGGAATCTTTAAATATTTACTTTTGTAGCTGGAATAATGGGCTTTAAGCCGCATGACGCAGACAGGGTAAGGACGAGCGTTAGTATTGAGAGAGGACGAACACGACGTGGGTTTTGTTCTTTCATTGGATCTCTTATTGAGGACATATTGAGCTCATGTTCAGGTTCATATGTGTATGTCGTGTCTCTACTGGGACATGTCTCCATGCTTTAATGTTCAAATCTCTTTATTTTTCTCATACTGCCTGTGCTGCAGCACCTCTTTTCACCCTCTGTCTGAAACCAGAGCCCAGTCTGCTCTGATTGGTTAGCTGGCCGTCTAACTGCTCTCTGTTGTGATTGGTCAACCACCACCACAAACAACGTGTTGGAGCACTAGCTAATAGAAGCGCAAGTGTTACAGGGTTACTTTATTACAGAAGCAAACCTATTGGGTTCCTATTGAGGCGTTTCAGGCAGGGGGGGGACTTTGGGATTTTAGCCTTTGCAGACCATTTACATGCAAAACTTTCATAACACACTACAGGAAAGGGAAACCCCCAACAAGTAGAGCCTCTTCAACAAAGCTAAACATAAAGAATATTGCCTACATTATCCATTAGGCTTGCTAGTTGTCTACTTTCATACCAAATAATACAATGTTGCATTTGATTGGTTGCATATTACAAGTGTCGAGAATTTCTCTTTTGTTTATTATCAGTTGTGAGATGATTCTGTTTTGAACACAGAGGTGGTCAGTGCTGCTATTCTAACCTCACATCTTCTGACCAGAATGACTCCAACTCTCCATCTTTTGTGCCGGTACAATCGAACCTCGCCTCAACCAAACCCCCCCCGTCTACCAATCCTGTTACACACCACTCCATCACCATCCATCAACATCGCTGCTGCAATCAGCCGCACCGCTCTCTCCTCAGCAACTTGTTTCAGAACATGCTGATCCCAGAACAGGTAATGAGGCACAAACTGACAATGGGTCGCTATGGAGATCGAGCAGCGGGAGATGAAAAGCCTCGCGGTTTCTAACAACGTGTCCCCGTGATTGACCTGTAGCCATTCCGGTTATAATCTGTGAAAGCTTTGGTTCACCTCACAGCTCACGTGGCAGAGCAATACTCTTTCTCTTTCACTCTGCCCTCCACTAATCCCCCTCTCTGCCCCCTACATTCACCTCCTCTAATCTCATCCCCTCTTTTTCTCACTCTCATCCTACACATCCATTCAACTGAAACCCGCAATTCAATTTAATTTGTTATAAAAGCACAAGACAAGAAATGCTTATCTTGCCGAAGCATGTTTATGAAAAATAAATGCAAAAACATAAGGACATAAATATGAATAAGGATTATTGTTGGTAAACTGTCAAATGTACTTGCAAGAAAGAAAGTTTTGCAACGAAGGATTCATATTCATGAAGCCATATGTGCCACAAGAGCAGGATATCAATCCCTTGGCAGAAATAAACAATGTTATTTTCACTACAAGCTTTATCAGAAACATAATCAATATGCAAATTATATTTTTAGGGAAGTGAAGGTGCCAAAAACACGAGATATTGAAGTTATAGTTTTATCTTGCCTCCCGTTCCCCCACACAGTGCCAGGGAGGATTTAAATACATTTACACACATATCCACACAGATGGAACAAACAATATGCTTCAAAGCTCTCTAGCTGGCTTCCAAATGCCAAATGCCTGCCTAATAAATGCAAACACAAATGCCTTAACAAACACACTTAATGATATGCTGCCACTTCCTCGCGTGTTTCATTGAAATCCTCCCGCATTTACACGTTTGTTGAGTTCAAACAAGCCAACGATATGCGTGTCAGACTGCGGGCTTCGCTCTAATCCACTTCATTGTTTACCTGCTGTGCCAAAAGAGTCTTATCGTATATACTAATAATAATAAAATAGATTTAATTTGTTAGCGCTTTTACAGGTGCTCAAAGACGCTTTACAGATATAGTGAAGATAAAATAAAATCGAACAACAAATAAATATATAGTTAAAGTTAAAGTCAAATAATACAAAAACAATCACACATTAAAAGCCAGATTGAAGAGGAGAGTGTTTTGAAGATGGTGAGGTCAGTGCAGTCTCTGATGGGTTGTGGGAGTGAGTTCCAGAGGGAGGGGGCAGCGACGGAGAAGGCTCTGTCCCCCCAGTTCCGCTGATTGGTGCGGGTGGGGATGGATAGGAGGTTGGCTTCTGATGAGCGGAGGCAGTGGGAAGGGGTGTGGTGGTGCAGCAGGTCTGTGAGGTAGGGGGGGGCCTGGTTGTTGAGGGCTTTGTGAGTAATCAGGAGGACTTTGAAGTTGATTCTTTGACGGACGGGGAGCAGGGGCGGTTCTAGGGGGGGCCAGTGCCCCCCTAACACTGACCTCTGACCCCCCTAACAATGAAAAGTTTTTTTTAGATTTTTTTTTAAATGTATATTTTCTTTTGGTTTGCCAAAAACCGCAGGGTTTTGTTGCTGTAATGTGAGATTGTGCAGACACCCTTATGTAAAGTAGAGATGTAACTGTTCATTGCCTTTATTTGTATATACATATGGTGTTAGTGCAAACATTACACTATAACTTAAGCTGAAGCTAACAGTAATAACTATAAGATCTATCTGAAATAAATAAGTGTACTGAAACAAATACCAATAACTGTATTGCATTGTTTTCTTATGCGCAATTACTTCATACTGTCTAGTTCTCTTTTTCTTCCTGCATTTATGTTTCCCCCCCTCAGAAAATAACTGGCCCCCCAGTGGCCCCCCCCAGTCAAATTGGTCTAGAACCGCCACTGACGGGGAGCCAGTGGAGGTTCTGGAGGACGGGAGTAATGTGGTCTCGGGAGCTGGTGTGGTCTCGGAGGCGGGCAGCAGAGTTCTGGATATTATATACGTATAATTCTCTTTGACTCTAAATGTCTGTGTGCCTTCCCTCTCGTCCCTCCTATACTCTTTACCCCTGGCCGAATCTCACCACCCGTGTGCTCAGGTACTCTCTGGCTGAAATCGCTGCAGATGGGAGGCAGGAAAGAGCCGACATAACAGGTATGAGCTTTGAAGTGGTAAGAATCTCCGTTTGTGGTGCAGCGCATATGAAAGTGAGTCGTGAGGAGATGCACAAGGCCGAGGGGGAGGTAAGGGTGGGAGGAGGAGTTCTTTATGGAAGTGGAAGGGAGGATAAGAGAGGAGCGGACTTGTTTGGGCAACACTGCTGCCACTGTTACCTGGAAGGATTTACTGTCTTCCCCTCGGTGTTCTTATCTGTCTTTCTCCATCACTCCTTTGATCAACGGATACAAACGTAGAAAAAGTTCATTGTTAATTCAATGTTCAGCACAAATATATATTCTCCAAACGTTATATCTCCATCATTATGCATGAGAGCGTGTATGTGCATTAGGTGTCTGTGAGAAGCAAGGAGCGCTGAAGTGCTTCCAGTTACTTACACCGCATTGCTACATTTTGTTACACTGCACCTCCCAATTTACCCGTGGGGATCATTAACATTTCATCTCAATTACAAGAGCGCTGTGGAAATATCACTCCATCATTATGTCAGGGGTACATATTGATTTTAAATGAGCCAACGGTTAAAGTATTAGGCACTTTAAACTATTTGAAGGGGAACTTCAAGGTCTTTTTCAATGCTGTAGCCATTTTTCATACTTGACTCATTCGTCTTTTGCTTAAAATGTTCCCAAGCGCAACACCGAGAATTCAAGGGAAGGCCATGAAATGTGTTCAACGAAATTGAAGTACTTTTTAATGTTATTAAGAATGAATCCCAACTCACCTGGTCCAGACAGCTGGGCTGGGCCAGCAGCGTGACTTCAAAGCACCGCTCAGAGCAAACACAGAAGGAAAGTAAAAGCTTAACATGAGAAAATGCCTTGGAGCGAGAAAGGCAAGTTGTGTTTGGAGCAAATATGAATAATGGATAGCAAGCCGAAATCATGCAGATGAGAACAAATAGCAGACTCCCACTAAGAGCCGCATGAAAACAGAAAATACGACACACACGAGAAGGAGATGTCGATGTATGCGGTGGTACGTACAGTACACGCGCGTTAATGCGCACCAAACAGAGCAACCGTCTCCTGATGTGTTCGACAGTAATGAGGCAGAAGCAAAGTGCCGGATTTGAGGAGCCTCCAAGCAACAGACAGGCAACAGAGCATGTCAAATCACCTTTATGCAGGACAAAATCATCATGTCTCCATCGAGTAATCTGGCAGCCACAAATTGCAATTGGTCTTTTGGCAAAGCAAGGGTCAGTGGCAGACGGGTAAAGGCTGGAACTGTAGAACTAGCCGCTAGCCACACTGTCTGAAATGCTAATCCCATTTACACCAGTGTGTGCTTCTTCTCCCTAAGGCTCAACCTAAACTCAAGAAAATGTAGGCCAGGCCTGGAGAGCCCATGGCATCAGCAGCTCTGGTCACTGGGGGGGTGGCTTGCAGCTGTCACAGTGTGTGCATCAAGCGTTAACAATTCAAAAAATGCTTTAACACTCAAGAATATTGAAAGAATGCAAGTGCGAGAAAAGCAGAGTGTACAGCTGTGCGGTGTTTGGTGCAGAGACAGAAACAGAGGGGGGAAAACAACCTAAAGGGAAAGGCTTGTGCTGGTACTTTTATTCAGTCCTTCTGCTGAACGTGTCATAATATTTTCACTATTTTGCCAATAAACCTGTGGCTATTGCTGTAAAAAAACACAACTGCAGTCAATCTGTCAAAAGACTAAATGAATGTGACTTTTTCAGACAGTGACAGCTGCTATGTAAAAACAAAGATTGGTAGGAAACACTTAGGACTCTAAACTAAACAGATTTGGTTGGATAAGAAATTCACATTTTCTGCCAAGAACACTTTAGTCATCTTCAAAGAAGCACAAAATCCTCATACCTATTCTCTTCAGTTCTCCTTTGGTTACCTAAAGTTGCATACCTCTGTGTTCTTGTTCGATGTAATAAAGAACCATTTAAGCAGCACAATAAATGGATCACTGAAATCAATAGGTGGGTTAAAATGTGGGTCTGCATGAGTGGGCACAATTTTGAGTCTTATCGAAAAAGAAAGGTAGAATTATGGTAAAGATGCAAGTGGATTTTGAGGTGTGAAATACCAGATAAAACGAAGAGCTTTTGATGAGTTGAGTTTGAATTATGAACATTGCAAACATTTAAGATTGAAGTTAACCTTTATCTGAATAGCATTACAGCTTGTTCATCATTTCATCAAACTAAATATTGCTGAAATTATATTCTTTTTTACAAAATAAACTGGACAACTAGTGGTATTTTAACTCTGAGACACGGAACAAGTTGTTTTGTTTCTTGGAAGAAGAAAATAACCTGAATCCGCACCAATCAATATTTTTAACTCAATGGGACGAAAGCCAACCTACTGAAATATATACTTCATGCAAGTTAATAAAATGAAATCCGTTTTGATTTTAAATGACATTTTATAGTAATGATTTTCACAAAACTGTCCACTCTGTTACGGTGCGTGGAAAAGGTAGAGCCCAAATGCAGTATTAAAGGATAAGCGGGTTTTAAGGGATAACAAAAAGCGAGCTTTATTTAATAAAAGCCGATGACAAAAGAAAACAAGAAACAAACTTAACATTACCAACTCAGGGGAGCACGAGTGAAGATTCCAGGATCAAAACTTCAGGGACAAACATGGAGCGTGACGTGAAGGGAAAGACAAACAATGAACCGACAGGGGAACACAGGGAAAGACTAAATACAGAGAGGGGTAATCACGAGACAAGAATCAGCTGGGTAAAGGAGGGAGAAACACGAGGGCACAGGTGAGCACAATGAGACAATCAGTCACATCAGGGAAACTAACGACAGGGAGAACAGAACAGCAAAATAAAACCAAAACTTAACACACAAGACTCAAACCCTGACACACACACAGTAGCTGCTGAGTTGTGTTGATAGCACAGTGTAATTATTCTGTATGTACATGAGAAAATTATGAAGCACTAAAGTGTGTTAAATCGACTGAAAAATTGTGTTTTCTACCTCACTGCATTTTTGCTAGCTGGGGGGTATAGCCTACTACGAAGCAGGATTTTCGCTTAGCCGGCTAAATTCAGAGAAAACTCTGGCTTTCCGGTCCTACGAAGCTGGTTCTCTTTTTAGCAGGCTAGATCTCCATGGTAACTTATGCTTAGCGGCAGGGCCGCCCCTCCCTACAGGCCAATCATGCAGGCTGCATGGGGCCCCGCCTTGCGCAGGGGGCCCCGCCCAGAGGGCCTCAGCTGCTGTGCGCAGTTCTCCGCTCAGTTCTCCGCGCACCCCCCGCGAGAGTGAGAGGTAACAAGGGGAGCACGTCTGTAACCCGGCACCGTTGTAATGTATCGACATCTGACCAATCACAGCTTTGATACGGCCACTCGTGCAGGTAAAGAGATGGCGGTGAAAAGACAGTAGGCTTGTTTGAGACAAGCAAGACCTGCGCAGTTGCGATCAACGTCTTGCTAGTGCGTTGCATGATGGTTAGTCATTTTGTCCGACTTGCTCTGGAGGCTCGCCCACATGAGACTTTGAAATCTCGCGGGACAAAGACGCCCGCAGCCTTGAGAGCGAGGCGAGGCGAGTTGGCGCAGTTGCTCTCCACGAGCTGCGGAAGCGAAATGCTTGATGGGAAACGGCTCGCTGGTATCTCGAGCTGAGCGCTCATTGGTGGTTTTTACCACGTGCTGCTGATGAAGCTCTCCAATTGGCTGGCAAAAGTTTGTTGTTGTTTTGTGTCAGTTTTACGTCGCCACATCCATTCCCATTTTTCATCAATGTTCCACAATGTTTATCATCATGAAATTAATATCTATATATTTTATACTATACTGCTTACCGTTTTCATACTTTATATATCTTAGCATATTCATACACACTGTTCATACTGCTCACAGGCTGATATCTAGTGTATTCATACCCCTCACTGTTTATTCATCATTCAATTCATTCTATATGTTATTCTGTAGATTGTGTACATTACTTTCCACTTCACTGCTTGTTGCACCTGGTTAGAAGCTAAACTGCATTTCGTTGTCTCAGTACCTGTAATATGTGCAATAACAATAAAGTTTCTCTTTAAGTTAAACCAAATCATTAAAATAAAATCTATTGTAATGTAATGATTTGGTTTAACCTTATTTATTGAATACATCATTTAAAATGGCAAGATTAAATCAAATTACATCCATGTTGTACACATCATAAAGCTTAAAGTGGCAGCTAAAGAATTAACACAGCAGCAGGTCTGTTCAATTCATGCTCATTAAGCTTCATGTGTGCGGATCTGAAGGGACTGATCATTTGTAGCCTGTCACCTATCAGTTTTGCAAACATTAAGAGGGAGGAGCATTTCTATTGCATCCACTTCATCTGCAACGAAAAACGCCAACGCAATTTCCGCCATTGCAAACCCAGCCAGTCAAGCCGACTCCGAGTCCGAGCTGTCCGACTTAAGACGAGCTTTTTGACACCTCCCCCGGCTGCGATCGGCTACTCTCGTCTACTTTCGAGGCGAGCCGCAATGTGTCTCAAACAAGCCTAGTTTCAGTCCGGAGCAAAAAACAAAACAAGAAACTAGAGCATCACTCGAAGGTGGGTTATTGTATGAGTCAAATGTACAACTTGCGAATGTTGTATAAGTCAAATTGCCAATTGCCATATTAAAACATCAGCTGCAATTCAGGACACGAAGAAGGCAGTCTCTGCATAGCATATAGGCGATGGAGATGCAGTTATTTCCAGCATTCTTTATTTACCATTCATTCAAGTATGTGATGCCTTTGATCTGCTAATGTACAGGAGGAAGAGTGATACACTGTCTGTCTAGTTGGCTTACATAACAGTTCAAGTTTACAGCCTAAAAAACATGGAGCATTTGTTCCCCTTTTATTCATTTGTATGTCAATTTGCACATTTCATGGTGATGCTCAGCCTCTCCCCTTAACTCCTAACAGTCATTATCATGGTGACGCTCAGCCTCTCCCCTTAACTCCTAACAGTCATCATCATGGTGACGCTCAGCCTCTCCCCTTAACTCCTAACAGTCATCACGTTGGTGACGCTCAGCCTCTCCCCTTAACTCCTAACAGTCATTATCATGTCAACCACAACACAGAGAAATACTAATAGAAATGTGTGTGTAGTTGTTGATACATTGACAGACAGCGGGAACTACATTTGAATACAGATTTAAGAAATATCAGTTTTTGAGCATGTCATAAGCATGTTTTGTCTTGACTATATTACAACTAAATTATAATAAAATAGTATTTATATTATTGAATTGGGGGGGGGGGGGGGCGCCTCATCTCACAATGTCGCTTGGGGTCCCAAGTTGGCAAGGGGCGGCCCTGCTTAGCGGCTAACCTGGGGGGTATACTACGAAGCAGGATTTTCGTTTAGCAAGATAACTTCTGGGATTTCCGGTAAGCTGGTTCACTTTTTAGCGGGCTAGATCTCCATGGTGACTTATCCTGGAACCTAGTCTGTGCTCCGAAGCAGGATAGGTTCCAGGATAAGAGATCAACTCAGCGAAAACACCACGCCTGCTGACCAATCAGAGCTCAGTGTGCGGAGGAAATACAGTTTAAACTGCCGTTGCAGGAAAGACGTCCGGCCAAAATCACCGACTGTGTGAAAATGAATTGAACATCACCTCCCATCTTCAGAGCAATCTGACTATTATAACTATTATACTATTATGTTAAGAAAGCTTAATTAAATATCTGCCACGACATAAGTAACCGGATCAAAGTAACATTACGTTGCCTACAGTCCGCGGCACTGTGAGTGCAGACGTCGATGTGTCCCATTATCATTCACATCACATCATAATGTATCATATATTTCCTTATCTGAGTCAGCTGAGTCGTGCAACACTCACAGTGTCACATACTATATGCAGAAGTATTATTTTAAGCAACACATTAAGTTGACGAAACACTCGAGACAAATGTAATTAAAGTCAGATCCACTCGTGTCTTGGACGGGGCAGTGATATCATAAACCTGTTAATGTACGCATTCAAACACTTGTTCTGTTACCAGCTGTATTCACCTTGCAGGTGCAGCTATGTGGCTTTGATCCTGGATAAAGTGTTTAAGTCATGGATGTTTAAAGTTTAACTTCTTCATATGTCTAATATTATAGTTGACTTTTCATTCAGGAAGTATGACGCTGCGCTGTCAGTACGCTTCTCCATGTTTGTGATTGGTCGAATGCTCCAAATACCACCCCTTTCATGTGAACGCGCACCTAACTAGATAGGACACGGCTGGCTTGAGCGATCCACTTGATAACCCGCGTCGTAGTACAGTTTAGCGAGAGCGCGTATGTTTTGGATTAGGCCAACCGGCTAACTCAAACATATCCAGGTTAGGTTGAACCAGCTTCGTAGCACAGGCCCCTGGTGTTAAAAGCTAATCACTGGTCAACACAGTATAGATGTTATCGGAGGATTACACCCTTTGCTAGGGCCAGTCCTTGGCATAGGCACTATAGGCGAATGCTAAGGGTGCATCAAAAAAATAAATGTTTTTATTTAAAATGTCATAACAAAACAATTTCCCGACTTTGGATCAACAAAGTACATCTTATTATCTTATACTAACAGAACTACGCCTATATTGTGTACAGCGCCCATACATTTTGGCGATATTATGTGAAATATTTTTTTTTTTAAATAATGGTTTTAGTGTGCAATTATAAGTTATAATTTTGTATTTGTGTTAATTTAAAATAACATTGGAATTTACTGTGATGCAAGCGGCCGCGGGGGGGCGCCAGCTAAAATCTTGCCTAGGGCAGCAAATTGGTCAAGGCCGGCCCTGGCTAGGTGCAGAGACGTGCATAGACATGTTGGGGGCGGGAGCTCAAGTGAGAAAAAGGACACTTCCCATAATCATTTATAAAAAAATGTTTTACAACAAAAAGTTAAATATAGTTGCACATCTCTGACTTACTGACCAATTAATTGTAATACCCTCACACTCACGCAATTGTTTAATACTCTAATTCTACAAAATAATCAGCTAACATAGAGACAATGGTCTTCTATTCACTACACACAAGAGCAGACAACACACTTGTACAATTAATAGTTATTAAATGTGCAGCCAACAATCAAAATTATGAAGTTACTGTTTAATGACATCACAGGCAAAAATATCGTTTTTTCATGTACTTGTACATTTTGTTATTTCGGTCTATTTTGCTTCCATGTTTTCTTTCACTCTAATGGAAAGAAAACTTCAAAAAAACACATAAATGGTGTTGACTACCATGTCTGAATTCATCTATAGATTTAAAGCTAATCTGCATTTAAACATAACATTTCAGGGGAAAATACTGACTTAACGTAAGTAACTATCTGGGGAAGTTGTGAAGTGATATGTTTTTTTGTTTGTTTTATCCTTTTCACCTTCAACTTGTTTTTGTCTTTTGGCTAATTAGCTGTAAACTCGAGGCACTGGCAGTCATTTGTTCATCACCACTCACCTTCAAACAAGCCAAGAAAAGCCGGCATAACATGGGACAGTAAAGTGGGAGGTGCTGCTACCTGTCGATGTCTGAGGGAGGGAGGGTAGAGAGATCATCGGAACTTCACAGTCTAATCTTAATGATATTTTTATTTTGTATTCAATCAATATATTTTTGGAAAGGGAAACTGTGCGTAAACAGCAGTAGATATATATTAATTTATTTAAAACAAAAAAGGGCAGGGGCTCAAGCCCACTTTGATGTCTATGTGTGCACGTGCCTGGCTAGGTTTGAAGAGCCAGGGCCATTATGAGCCGTTTTGCCGTTACTAAGTACATGCAACATGGGCTGAAATGACCCACGCTTCAAACTTCAAGCTTCATTTGTGCACGTTCTCATCTCTGTGTATTTCTGTCTGGATTTTGGATTAGGCATTAACATGATGGCACAGATGTTGTAATCTAAATCCTTTTTGCAGTGATTGTAAAACAAATGTGTCACAAATTGTTTAGCTAATGGCATCCTAACGCTAAATGTATTTCCATACTTTCTTTCTAAAACATTCCAGATAATGTTTTATTATGAAGAAAAAAACATGTATTTGGGTGTATACGGTATCTCCGAAACATAATAACTCTGTATCAGTTCTTGCTGCATAATTGAGACTGATGAGGAAGTCAGAGATAAAATCCCTAAGAGGATCTTCCAGCATGTGATATTCTGAATTGATTTCCAAACAAGAAGGCATAGAAATGTTGTGAATGTAACGATGGATTTTAAAATTGCACTTCGACACTGCCATCTTTATTTCGATTTTATACACTGTTTGGTTTTTCAAAGGCAATTTTTCAATTCAGCTGGGGTCACACAGGTAGCAACAACGCCACTTCACCCTTGTATGATGAAAGCATGCGTCACGCATCAACTTCCCCTCCTCGGCTCCCGGAGGCCCACATTTCACACACCCCCAAAAACATGGGAAACATCGCTACACAAGGCTGGAGCTGCAGCTAGAGATCTAGCGAGGAGGAGGAGGAGGAGGAGGAGGAGGAGGGGGCAATCCTCAATATTTAACTCCTCTCATCACACATTCACTTTGACTCAGACAGAGGAATAACCTTCTGATCTCCCCCGTCAAAGCTCACTCCAACAGTCACCTCACATCTCCCTCTTTCTCCGAGTCTAATCGGCACTGATTGGCTTATGAAAAGCTTAATCATGGAAAATTACTTTTAATGTGATGCCGGTATGTGTGAGTTCTGAATTGCTTTAAACTGACGAGCAAGAAGTGCGGGAGGGTTTTTCTGTGCCTACTTCATTTGAAGTAGCTGTGCGCAGTCACTCCGTATAGATGTGGTTTTGAAAGCTAATGAGATAGAGCAGAGTCTTCTCCTCCACGGCGAAGAGGGCTGCCAAATCCCTGACTCAAACACACTACCATATTCACATTATAACCCTAAAGGGACACAGCTAGCATATGGACTGGGTATGGAATACTTCAACCTTGACCTTATGGTGTGCTGGAGGATACATTTCCTTTTCGTTGGCACGTATTGCATACACTATAATGCTCATACAGTCTTCCATCATCCCCTATTCCTTTAATGTTGCTATAATATAGCCACTTAATATGCATTCAACTGTGAACGTATGACCTTATTTAATGTAGCTGTATTTCACGTCTTAGCATGTAGATCTTATCTGTCATATGTTTCCTGTCTCATGCTTTGATTCTGCAATTCAGCTACATGTTGAGGTAATCTACTAATGTGGTTTGTATGACACTTTATAACCATTGTGTAAACATTATATCCAATTATAATATTTTTTAAATAAACAAAATTACCATAGGATGAGTGGGTTATTTAAGTACTAAGAACTAAATTGTTCTGAGAATATAGGTATGTTTATAAATTCAATTGTTGTTGAAACTAAACTGATAAGCTAGCTAGAGATGTTACAAATACTGTACACATAGTTTTAAAATAAAAAGTGTTGCCAGTATTTTAACCACCCATTTCAGCTCTAATGTGGTTGTTTGTATGGCAAGCTGCTCTGGTCCACACTGACGACTGGATATCCATGCACTTGTGTACAGACATGCATGGTCCCCAGAGGAGTAAGCCTATTCAACCCCTTCATGTTCATTTCGTGTGATTATCAGGTCAAAAGTGCAGTTGTCCAGTACTTTGGTTTTGTGGAACTGCAGATGGAAATTAGCCTCTGTCGCATTTACACGATGGACTCAAGTGACCATGTGCATTGTCCCTTCTTAAATATACAAATCAGCAAATACCTGAACACAAATGTTATTTAATGAAGAAAAAAAAAGTGTGTGTGTGTGTGTGTGTGTGTGTGTGTGTGTGTGTGTGTGTGTGTGTGTGTGTGTGTGTGTGTGTGTGTGTGTGTGTGTGTGTGTGTGTGTGTGTGTGTGTGTGTGTGTGTGTGTGTGTGTGTGTGTGTGTGTGTGTGTGTGTGTGTGTGTGTGTGTGTGTGTGTGTGTGTGTGTGTGTGTGTGTGTGTGTGTGTGTGTGTGTGTGTGTGTGTGTGTGTGTGTGTGTGTGTGTCCAGTTTGATCTCTTATTCCTGACAAAGGACACTTTTAATGTCCCCATGGTACTTCATTTAGATGTTATGACCCTCGCATGCATGCTGGCATTTTAATGTCCTCTGGTATCATATCATAGAGATAATATCTTAGTGTCTCATTTGACCCCGGTCCTCAACGCTGGATGAGTTTACTTTGAAACTCATAAAACATACAGAAGCACGTTTATCATTTTGATCTCCTGCAGAACCGCTTTAGTATTCTTTGCTTCTATGAGTTTATATTAGCGTGACCAGCACTAACCACTAATACCGCTATCCAGGTCCCACTGTGAGTAATTCCCAAATCAATTTTGAGTTATTTTCTTTCGTGACTAATCCTACCACTTCCTTTCCACTGAATATTACAATTGTTGCTGTGTATAAAATAACAAAACAAACAAAACAAAACGAGGGGTCAGGAGGTTCCCGTAACAGATGGCTGTTCCCTCTAAATAACTAAATTGAACATACATTCTAATCAGTTCCCCTGTGTGTGTGTGTGTGTGTGTGTGTGTGTGTGTGTGTGTGTGTGTGTGTGTGTGTGTGTGTGTGTGTGTGTGTGTGTGTGTGTGTGTGTGTGTGTGTGTGTGTGTGTGTGTGTGTGTGTGTGTGTGTGTGTGTGTGTGTGTGTGTGTGTGTGTGTGTGTGTGTGTGTGGTGTGTGTGTGTGTGTGTGTGTGTGTGTGTGTGTGTGTGTGTGTGTGTGTGTGTGTGTGTGTACCAGAGAAAGAGAGACAGAGAGGGTCAGAAAATGAACCTCTTACAGCAAATAGCAGTGGCATATTTTTTTAAGCACATTTCATTTAATGTGTCTTTACACATCACTGCCAATAAATCAACTTCCAAATGATTTCTGTTAAGTATTGGCAGTCATGAGCTCATCGTAGCTCAGAGGCTATAGGTTTCCCTCGTGTCACTCCAACATATTTGAATTGAATAGTGATTGATAGAGTGAGGAGAATGGGAGAGAGAGAGAGAGAGAGAGAGAGAGAGAGAGAGAGAGAGAGAGAGAGAGAGAGAGAGAGAGAGAGAGAGAGAAAGAGAAAGAGAAGGAGAGGGAGCCTATCCGGAGGAAGGAGAAACTAGCGAAGAAGCCTCAGCACTTCCACTTGCCAAAACGGCTCCACGCAGCCAGCAAGCGACACTTTAAAGATCCACCGTTTTACATTTGAGTTCACAATTGTAAGCACATTCGCTGATCCCGTGCCGTGTTGGACACGCCGCGGGGAAATGGGATGTTCTCTCACGTAACTTGACGGCGGCAGCAGCAGTTGTCGGACCGGCGTTTTCGGCGTCTCCTCTCAGCGGATTTACAAAGCCTCTCCGGAGCCTGCTATGCTATTCAGAACCCAGGACAGCGACTAAACCTCACTGCTGTCTGGAGAACAAGACTAACCGACCAGTGGAGGTAAGCCAGCAGAGTTTAACAGCAGTTTGTGGGGCCATGGCAGTCGCAAGGGGAAAACAATACTATTTTATAATGTGTTAAATGTGCTGCGTCGCTGATTTAGAGAGGGACTGGATATCTCTACAAGCCAGACGCTACAAATGAGGAAAAGTCTAGATTTGGCGGAACTCTTGTATATTAACGCAGTTCAACTTGTTTCTTAGCATGTAGTTTTAAGAGATATAAATGCCATACATTCTGCCACTTTGTACCAGTCTAGTTTGAGACTCTTCCCGCCGCTCTTCTCCGTGTTAAAGCTGCCCATGTTTAGCGCGTTGCAGCCTAATAATAGTGAATACATGCATTGTGACACGGCAAAGAAGGCTAAAGTAATCGCGTGACGTTATAGAGGTTTTTAGTATGATAATACAATTATTATTATTAGTATTATTATTATTATTAGTGCTATAAGGCCAGCTGCCGTTCCCTGCCGTCAGTTTTATTGAAGGCAGATGCTTATTTTGAAGAGTCAGCGCGTGGCCAGGCAGCAGCGGCTCGTGCCTCCGGTCTGCGCGGAAAATGAGCCCATGCATGTAAACGTACAAACACACCGAAACACACACACTGAAAAACACACACTCGGAAAAACGGAAAATACACACACAACGAAAAAAACACACACACACAAACACATACACACACACACACACCGAATCACACAAAGCCTGCAGCAAGTCACTAATCAAATATATTCCTGTCACGAGCACCATGCTTCCTCACCACACCAATAACTCAGTGTACATATCTATAATTAACCTACACATGTATAATATATAACCTCATTTTGCCAATAACCCAGAGTGATTTACTATGAGTCAGCAGCCAGTGAGTTAAGGTTTTTGCTCAATGGCTCCTCAATAGAAAACAAGGCTGCTGCATGGATGCCCGATGTGGTTTCTTGGAGGCACATGCCGGGTGTGTAACTGGTGATCTTGAAGGTGTTTTCATTATCATGTGTTGGAAAATGACTTTGAGGTATTTAACATATTTGATTGACTATCTTGGCAATCATCAGCCATAATTACAGCAGAAATGAGTAGTCAATTAATTGTTAGAAATTGAGTAACCAATTATTTTTGCTATCATTGAACGAACGCTTGAGTCCCACCTCATTGATTTGGTACATATGAGCTATGTGTTAGTTGCTGGATTGGAAACTGAAAGTAAATGTTCCCCATGTTTCATATTGCATTACATAAACGCTTAATTGTTTACTCAAGAAAAGAATCCGCATATTAATCGATAATGATTTGATCCTTGGTTGGAGCCAAAGTCATAACTTAAAGAGTTGGCAAACACTGCCATCTTCAAGAATGTATGTATTCTACAGCCTCTTAATCCCAGTTGCACATGAGCGGTTGCTGAGATTAAACATGCGACCTTTGTGTGTCCAGACGCGTGGCTGAAAACGACGTGGCCACCCAGCTTCCTCCATGCATCACTTGAACCTGCTGCAGCTCTTTTGCACTGAGAAATTAATTCTCAGAATGTAAAGGAAGAAAAATGCCCATGTCAGGCCAGCTTTGAACGAGAGGTGACCGCCATGATTGTTGCCTGCGGCGCATTACCAGGCTCTGATAGCCCTCACTCTCACGCCCTGACTGTGTAAACCCACAGAGATGTAAGCCTCGGTTTTAAAGCCTTGACTTTAATGATGTTCATTAGGATTTTGATTACACTGAACGTGTGATAACTCGGCTCGCTGTTAACTGTGTCTGATATGTCGGCTCAGGCTGTGAGTGACAAGAATTGAGTGGAACGAATCAAGAAGTGTGAATCAGCGGAGATGTTGCCACAGGGCTTGACTATAGTCCCCGAAAGAAGGAGAGCTCTTTTTAATATGCCGGTTCTGCCTCTGGGTTATTGAGCTCTGGACGCCACTGCATGGAAATTGCTGCTCTATATCATGGGAATAATGAACTATATGCAAATTAATCTTTCATGCTCAATTTATTATCCAATAAACTGACCATGAATTTGAATTTGAAAGTGGCCCTACAGGGGGCAGGCCACACAATTGCTGGTTACCTCTCTCTAAAGCGCCTTTGTCTAAATAGAAATTAAACTCCCAAGGTTGGAGGGCATGTAGGACGCTGAATTCAGGGCATTTATGTGGAGTCACTTCTTATATCTTCAAAGCAAAGCTACTTTAACCGCCATTTGCCACTACAAGGATGTCTCTTTAACCGGTCTCCCTGTGCCTCATTGGAAAGCATGGCACAACCTGAGGGTCCGCCGTTACCAGCCCTCATTGGCATCCAGGGCACGGCTGGCAGATGAGCTGTGCTTCCGATGTTTGCATTGCACTGATTGCGGGGTTGCTGTTCACGAGCGTGCTGTTTACAAGCTCATTGCACATTGGTCCATGTTCTTTTTGTATGCTTGGAATTCCATTATGGACCCATGCTGGAAGCGCAATTAAATTCAATATAACTATAAATACATGACGGCCTGGTCCGAGAGCCAGAGAGCAGGCGGTGGCCACCCACTCACCCTCCTCACTCTCCTTTCCTATCATCCCAGGCCATGTGGAAGCCCCTCGCCCTGCTGCGTAGTGAGTTGTGGTCGATTTGAAGACAACCTGGGAAGCAAAGGCTGTGACAGAGAAAATAAAAGGCTGCAATGAGTTCAATGAGGCCGGAAGGTGATTGTTCCCTCCCCTGTGTGTTCCTACAGCTCCCTTTGGCACCGATAAGCATGAGGGAAATGAGAGTGCTCTGTCTTTGCTTTTTTGGACTCTGCTCCGGGCAAGACGGTGCCGTGCTAAGCTAAGCTGTATGCTTCTGTGCTGGGCCTCACTTGATGTCATTAGCTGAAACACAGCTGCTGTTGAATCTGACGCAGTAAGCACTCGGCTCATCTCATCAGTTCTCAGCCACTGCTTTTCCACTCCAGAATCACGGTACTTCGGAGGGCTATAATCTCACATAATGGCGTCCACTCCAATCAATGGCCAAATGGCACGGGGAATCAATAGCCACCATATTGTACAATAACGTGGCCCCGGAGTGGCAGAAAGGAAAGCCGCCTGCAGCCGTCACATGTTTAACCGTGGAAACTCTTTGAAAATATACTCCTTAATTATGGATCAAAAATACCAACCTTATTTAACGAGCCATGTATTATGGATTGCTGCATGATC
Source organism: Pseudochaenichthys georgianus (assembly GCF_902827115.2). Lineage (NCBI taxonomy): Eukaryota > Metazoa > Chordata > Actinopteri > Perciformes > Channichthyidae > Pseudochaenichthys > Pseudochaenichthys georgianus. The sequence continues at coordinate 28,066,936 of NC_047526.1, forward strand.
TATGCTAATGTGGGACAGGGGGGAAACTGGCACTACTTTGCCTCTCTTTAATCACCACACACACACACACACAAAGTATATATGCCCAATACTGTATGCCCAGAGTGTCAAGAGTCAAGCCAACACTGAGATATACTTTACATATACTTAACAGTGTAATAAAATAAATATTCATGATTGGTCAAAAGAAAAGGTTCATGTATAACTAGCTGTTAAAATACCCCTCCTACACTTCTCCTTGACACACTTCCACACAAATTGGTGGTTTTCAAAATCAGGCAAGAACATAGCGTTCATACATTGAACCTATTCAATTGAAGGTTTGTTGGTTAATCCTGAGAAGCCAGAAAATCCATTGGGTTTAAAGTGTTGATCAATGTTGTATGCATGCCTTTTGAATGAGCTCCAAGAGAAACAATATTTAAATGTAAAAAGGCAACAAAAACATTTCTGCAGTTTTATCTGGGGGATAACCGTTGTACTCATCTACAATGAAGGCACTTCAACTATCCATGTCTGAAATGTGTTGTCTCTAGTATCCAAAGAGATTATACTATGCACAGCGAAAAAGCATAAAGGGTTTAGGCAAGAATTCAAATTGGAAAGGTAACTCGCTAAGGGTAGAGCTCAGTAAATGCTTTTATTCCAACAGAGAAGCAAATTGCCCTGAATGGGAGATAAGATGTTTATCTCTCCGTCTTTAACGCCGTGAGAACCAATGTATGATTAGATCCGGCTTTTAAAAATCACGAGCACTTTAACTGGCAGGTTCTCTGTGGGAGAGCAGCTTGGCAATCTGCTCAGCATCTCATAAAGCAGAGTAACAATAACTGCACTGGACATTTATAAATTAAAGACTTCAAATCTTTGAGCGTTGCCCGACGAGGAAACTCGTTTGCAGATGTGGGCTTGGACCAATCGCTGCCAGTGTGCCAATGTAGGCCTATCATAAAACACTGCAACATATGCATAGTGATTAAAGATTTTCCCATATCACTGGTTTGGCTCTGGGTATTTCCTCAGCTAATTTGCTTCAGTGGAGGATAGTTGACGTGAGAGAAAGGGACGGCAGCAGAATACAAAGCCTATTTCTGTCCTGTAAACAGAAGAGTTTGGCATTTCATTACCACACCACTGTACAGCTACAGTAGCTGCACCAATCAACACGTACATCTACATAGTTACAGCCAACCATATAACCACCGACACTCACACACGTCCACACATTGAAAACCATGCTTTTAAAAACAGAGCTGTGCGGGTATATGGGGGTGAATTATTGGAGCCATGGCAGCCCTCCAGGCATGCAGTTATCATGGATACAGAAGTGATGGGAAATCAATCAGTTCAAGTGGAGTGGCCTGGTCTGTGATGAACAGAGGAGTCTTCTCTTCTCCACTGTTCTAACCACTGAACGTGGTACACAAACACATACACAAACGTGTATGTGCTTTCTACTATGATCAATTCTTTAGGAAGGTCATGCTTATGGCAAAGACCATACAATATAGGCCACTTAAAAGGGGCCCTATGCTAATGTTCAGGTTCATCGTTTTTTTTCTGCCTCAAGTGTGACATGTTTACATGCTGCAATGTTCAAAAAGGTCTTTATTTGTCTCGTACACCTATTTGCTTTTCTGTCTTTTCTAAAAACAGAGCCCAGTCTGCTGTGATTGGTTAGATGGCCGGCTATGTTGTGATTGGTAAATCCCCTTAGTCATGTGTTGGAGCAACAGTAAACGCGAGTGTTACCTATTGATGTCACAGAAGTAAACAAAGGAGTCCAATAGAGGCGTTTCCGGCGGGGGGGGGGAGAGAAACTCCCTCTGGCCATTATCTTACAAAAACGTGGGTACAAAATCCCCCAAGTTTGCAAAAAGTAAAGTGAATTCCCAGAACAAATATGACGTTTTCTCAGTGTGCTAAATATCTACTTCTACTATATCTACTTACTGTCTATGATATTTCCATTTAAGCTGCCTTCAGATGTTGTAGATCAGAAAACTTTCATTTGAATTGTTTTCATAACGGTCACACGGGAAGTCCATCTACCTACCTACATACCTACCTACCTGTGTATCTATCTGCTTTAGTGTAAAGTGGGCGATGCAGTGTGCAGGCAAACAGAAAACAGATCTGTTACATCTCCGTGTCAACCTCATATCTAATTCATGCATTTTATTGTTTCTCTGCAGCTGAGTATGTGAGCTATGAGATGCCTTGGCCAACAGCGAATCACATACAAAATTGAACAGCGCAAGGTTATGTATTTTAGCTGGAGGCTCTGGAGGATTTAAGTGTCCATAAACATTAGATTTGCATATTATCCCACAGCTTCCTTTATAATGACTTTAAGTAGGAATGTGAGCCCATTTTCATGCATAGTTTTCAATGGCTTCATCTTGACAGGAGGCGGGGACAGGAAGTGTATGCTCCATTTCCATGTTCACATTTTACAGAAGCTCTTACAGGAAGCCGCTTACAACAAGCGTAACCTCGCTTAAATGCTTGGACTGTCAGCATGACAAGCAGCGACATTATTCTACCAGCTGTGAATTCAAACATGCACATACATGCTTTCGTGCATGAGGAGGATGTCACAGTAGGGCGATATTATTACATAGGAATTGTTGTAAAATGTATGCGTTTCTCCTGTTGGCGTGTGGCTGCTTTGAAGTTCCATCCTTGTGTATCATTACTGCAAGAACCAGATGGTAAGTGTGTGTCTCGTGCTCTCCGTACGAGTGTGCTTCCTGTTTGTGAGAATAGAGTCTGAGCATTGTGAGTGTCTCTTGGTTTTGCGCTTATATTTTACAAAGGAAGCAAAATACAAGTGGCAATGAGGTGTCAACTAAACATGTAACCATTTCTGAATCTGAGAAGCACTTAGTGCAGCAACTTACTTTTAATTTAAAAGCAGAAACAGACAGCTTTGTAAAGTCGTGAACAGCGAGGAAAATCTACATTTTAGAGTTTCAAAGTCGTATTATACTAGTAGAAAGTATGAAAGTGAGTAAATCAGATCAAATGAAACTTAGGAACAAGGAAAAAATGCAGATGCTTGAGGAGACATTTTGTAGGTTTATGAGTAAGACAATTAAGTGAATCGTGAATCTTAATAACCTTATCATTAGATTAGAAAGGACGCCTTGCTTCCAGCTCTGTCACGGTGCTTTTTCTCTGATAAAGCAACACTTCACGTCAATTCATTGGAACATTTGAAATCAACAAAATCAGAGATGCATGAAGCGAAACCTGTGAGCTAGTTAAGGAAGCCAACCTAAGCCTGCTGCTTCATTCAGGTGGCTGATCTGTCTGCGCCACATCCATCCAAAGCACCCTTTCAACCACAGCTGTACTCAGGCTGACAGTGCTCTGCCTGAAAGCTCTGCTGCACTCGCTGCCACTACTTCTGTTCATATTGCTTTTCAAAAGCCCCCTTGTCACGGAGCACCCACCTGTAGAGCCTCAGACTACCTTCCCTTGGGGGGGGTTATATTATTCTCCCTCCTCCCTGATGTGCTGTGCTTTGCACACGTTTTGAGCTTAGGCATCAAACATTAGATGATCATGAATGGATCATTTGTTCCATGTGACTTGACTTGCTTGATGTTTTTCATTTGATGGAGATGATGTTCTTTCGCTTTGGACATTTATGGAACTCATTGTTACACAGTTTTCTCAGTTACTGTCTTTACACTACTAAATGTGGAAATGTATTTTTGAAGAACTCCAGTGTAGAAAGTATGAAAAAGTGTTTAAAGAAAGACCAACACCTAACTAAGATACTTTTTCAGGTTTCTCCTTAACTCACACATCTGTAGGTTCAAATCGATTTAGGAAGCGGTTTTCAAACTGTCGGGGACCCCCCCTAGTGGGGCGCGGCGGTACAGCAGGGGGGTGCCTGAAGCGTGTGAAGAAGTTGCTTGAGAAAAGAGAAGAACACAGCCGGCAGTTAAAAGGAAAAGTGGACGAGTCCACGACAAGCCTTCCAGATACAAAGCCCACATCAAGAAAGTATGAGAGATACATCTCCCCTGGCTTCACATCTAAGTGGTCGGTGGGGGAGGAAGGACCGCTGTGTGTCCTCGGTCTCAAACCTTAGCAGCAGATAGCATGAAACCAAACAAGCTGAAACGTCACTTGGAGACCACACACCCCAATAGGGATGGAATAGTGATTATTTGCAACCTGCAGTAAAACATGGTAGTTCATGTTGATTCATATATTCAAAATAATTTAAAAAAATCTACTACTCAGGAAGTCAGTTTCAGCAAGGCCTTATTATTTCACAGTGGCACAGGATCATTTGCCAATACAAGCACTTGTGTTCGTGTTCAATCCATAATAACATGTCAAATGTGTTAGTCATTTTAGTAGTGAAATGTAATGTTTGTAAAACTATAAACAATGAGTCCTACAAATCTATGTGGGAACCGGGTTGGAACATATTTCCAAATTCCCCAAGGGGGGCCTGACTTAAAAATGTTGGGAACCACTGGTTTTAGGAATTACAGGACATCTGTCTATTTGCAGAACGTTTCAGAGTGATTTGTGACATTTTCCACCTTTTATTTGGGCGGCTGTGGCTCAGTGGCTAGGGTGCTGGACTTCGAATTAGGGGGTAGCTAGTTCGAGTCCCACTGCAGTCAGCATGTCGTTGTGTCCCTGGGCAAGACACTTCACCCAAATTGCTTCTGTGGAGATTGTCTACAGTACTGTAAGTCGCTTTGGATAAAAGCATCTAACGTAATGTTTTATTCATGTTGTTCTATAGCATGTAGGCGACAGCTAGGGCTCAGGGTGACAGAGGCCGCAGGGTGACAGAGGCCTGGCCCTGTGGTGGCCCTGTCTGCACTTGCATCAACAAGCCCATCTTAAAACCGGCGAGACACGGCAAAATGCAAAACATACATCCTTGGCCGGGATGCGTTTTGTCTATTTGTGTACCGAGTAATTGTGTAGCTGTACCTAATCTGTGCAGACGTGTACTCTTCCACACGCTGTCTGTACATCTTTATCTTGCTCTAATTAGCTATGGTGTGGTCCAGTAAGCTGAAACACATTCTATGTATGGACATATGGTGCAAATCTCACCCAGCTGGAGGACATCAAACTATTATCATAATGGCCACAACACATTGGGAGGACTGTATCCATCTGAAATGTTTATCTATTGACTAACAGACAAAAACATCCCGAGCGAAGGTTACTGTACATTAGCTAAAGCACTGTCCGAGCTGAATGCAAGCAGTAGATAATAAGAGGACGTCATTGGGTCGTCCTCTAAGCGTGCTTATTAGAGGACGTTGAAACTGTTGAAATATTGCTAGAGCCGGCTGTGTGGTGCAGGTGTGGTGGTGGTGTGTTATTACAGCACGTGTGTGTGCTTGTAATTAAGTGAAGCCCAGAGAGTGAGCACTCCAGCTAGTCAAGGCTCCATGTGCAGTGCTCCAAAACAGAGGCTATCATGATTTAATTAGCACTGGAACATACAGTCACACACACACCCAGAGGAGTGCATGCCTCGTACTTTCTTGCGCGGCTCCTTATATTCTCTCGTTTGCCATTCGCCGGCCTTTGTCAGACCTCCACATAGTCCCTGGCTGTGAGGTGCAGGGGGGTGGGCCGCCATGGCAGGGATTAACCCTCACTATATGGGGCCACCTGACCCCTCTGTAAGACATTATTGCCTGTGTGTTGTACGTTTCAGCCCAGCGATCACAGCTACTATTGTGTATATCAGCATCGATACGGATCAAACCCGACAAGGGGAAAAGTCAGCCTGCCTCGGCGCGGCTGAAGCAGAGACCGGCTCGCTGATTAGTCTGCTGAGGTTGTTGCTGGGGGGATACACGTCGCTTCGTATGACTGTGGTTCTGAAAGGCAGGAGCGGCTGCTGCTGTGTCACTGCCCCTGGTATGCAGGCACTCTGAAGATACAGGGCTCTTCTCCCCTCCTTCCTGTCCCCTTCCTACCCGCACTTCCATAACTTTACTTTATCTCTCCTCACCTCCCTCTCTCTCGCTCCTCTTTCTTTCTTCCTTTCTTTCTTTGCACCACTTAAACAGCAGCCCCAGCAGGTAGAAGATAATGCAAGGTCTCACACACACTCGGCAGTGATGTACTCTCACTTGCACTGCTTCGTGTGTGGGCTCAAATACAAAAGGCTAGCCCTTCTTATCTTTGCCCGTTGTCTTCGTGCCTGTGTGTGTGTGTGTGTGTGTGTGTGTGTGTGTGTGTGTGTGTGTGTGTGTGTGTGTGTGTGTGTGTGTGTGTGTGTGTGTGTGTGTGTGTGTGTGTGTGTGTGTGTGTGTGTGTGGTGTGTGTGTGTGTGTGTGTGTGTGTGTGTGTGTGTGTGTGTGTGTGTGTGTGTGTGTGTGTGTGTGTGTGTGTGTGTGTGTGTATGCGGAAATAACAGTACAAGGGAACTCTACATACAAATGTGTAGAAGTGTTCATGGCTTTTTCTCGTTTTCAGTGAAGAGCATTTCTTTTTGTCTGGCCTGTCTCTCAACACAGCACGGCACTAATAGGCATTCTGCAAGCCACTCTGCTCTGCAATTAGCCGAAAGCCATGGGAAAAACATTGATAAACAAAGATGAAACAATTCATGCCTTGCCCATTGCAAAGCCCTTGATCTAAGTCAAATGCTGTTATCTTCCCTGCGAAGCTTTTCGGCAGGTGGAAGCCGGCTCTGCCAAACAGACAACGCTATGCCCTTGAAACGCATCAAACAAAAGCAGATGCAAGTGCCTGTTTGTTCAAACACTTATTAAAAGCCCATATAGGCCATTTATGTGGGTGTTGTTCCTGGAACCGGAGTTAACGCGGCGGTAGGTGCTTTATCCCCGTCCACACAGTGCTCTGGCAGGGTGGGCCAGGGGCAGCTGCCCACAGTTTCATGTCAGAGCCAGAGACGAGGACAGCAGCCACCACCAGGGCGGCAGAGCTCCATCATCCAGCACACACGCTCATCTATCCTGAGCTGGCAGCCGAGTAAAAGAGATGGCTCAAATATTAAAGAAAGAAAACACATGAATTGTTCTCCCTTTCTTTTCTCATTGGCTTTCTATCTCTCCGCCTCATCTCCCAATCCTTAGATTTCTCTCATTTCAGACTATCTCTTTCCTGAAAATGTTTACACTTAATGAAACCCGACGAGCCTACTCCCCGAAGCCCGATGCTTTAGAACATTACTCTTAGCCTCAGCAGATCAATATCAACCACCTTCCCTCTCCGTCTGTTTGCAACGGCTAAAACTTTTTTTTTTTATCTGGAGTTTCCTGATGAAACGAGCAGCATCTGGGTCCTCCGGTTGGTTTCTCTTCTGCAGGCTGTCAGGCCAAATAATATCGCTTGTATCTCATATAGCTCTTAATCTATCTCCAATATCTGAAGTCACTCACAGACAGTGATGCAAGTTGAATGAAATCTAAAGTGCAGGCAGGAAATTAGATAAGGGCCAGCGTTGCCTCACAGCAGCAGACAGACAGCATATCGTTTTGGTCAAACGAGTGCTCAACTCTGGCACTCTGTCTACATCAGAGGCGGTCACCAGGATCAAGGAGGTGAATCCGAGGTGGACTGCTGCCTTGCTTCACTGAGTCAGTGAGTTTTACAAGGTCTCTGTCAATAGCTGAGACAAGCTACGAGGTGCACTTATGACTGCATTTGGAAACCTGTGGGTCTGTATACTGAAGCGCAATGGGTAGAGCATAACAATAACAATTCTTAGATGGCCACCAATGGGTTTTATGGCATGTATTTGCACTTCGATGTGATACTGAATGACAAACAGGAAATACAGCTCAGGTAGAAGGTAGAAGAAAGCATTCACCAAATAGGATAAACAGTAAGAAACACCGTAGAATAAGGAAACTGAAAGACATATCAAAACACGCATCAAATATGATGTCAGCTGACGCCCATATAACAACGTTTTTAATTACTACATACTGGAAGGGAAGGAAAGCAGTGTTTCCTGAAAATGTCTAGAGATGGCTTTGTGTGTCAAGATTGATTAAATGTAATTACAAAAAAAATCTATATGCACTTTAGAGCTGAAACAATTTTTTGCCAACTTTGATAATCAATTAATCATGTTGTCATTTTACGGGCTACAAACATGACTTGGTTGCAGCTTCTCAGCAGTTATGCTTTCAGTTTTTAAAGTGTCTAATTTGATAGCGAACAGAAAAAAATATGCTTTTGGACTGTTTGTCCACTCAACATGACACAAGACCATTTCACGATGTGCATTTGGAAAACTCTCACCCTCTCATGTATTTTTTAATTTATATTCAGTGTTCAACTAATTGAGGTACACCACTTTGTTGTCGATGTTTTATGGTATAGTGGAATAAATAGAAGCATTAGGAACACCTAATTAAAAAAAGAACCTGTCTGATAGTGTCCATCAAAACTGAACATTATCTTAGTAAATGTAACATTTATGGCTACGTTGGTGTATTATATCGCATTGGATTTGTTATAGGTGTACATGATAAAACGGCTTTTGACTTCATGTTTTGTGCTTGAAGTTTATACTCAACCAGGGGTGGGCGATATTGAAAAATATATTATCACGATATTTTTCAAGCAGTATCACGATAGACGATATATATCACGATATTTTTTCATGTCGGTATTATGGTCATGTTTCAAGTTACTTAACAGTACAAGCACCTACAAGGTGACAGAAACTAAAACAAAAAGGAGTAACAGACCAAAATAGCATTTCAAGCTGGTTTTATTTCTGAAATGAATCCCCGAATGAACAATTCAACATTTTGATATGGCTTCAAGGCACAGTTTCTCAGTATAAAAATGAACTTTCTGAGGTAGCACTAGCAGTGAACATCAATAAACATGAAAAGGAGGGTAAAACATAACTAAGTAAAACATAAAACATCAATGAGGAAAAGTCAGTGCCAAACAATTCAAATGTAAACTTTAGACTTGAAGTGCAATAAAAGACTTTAGCGTAACTGAAGGGAAAAGTTTATTTTTTTTATAGTTTTCTTTTCAAATATTTTTTTTTTTCTATTTTTTGTTTTGTTTTTTGTATCACTATAGATACGATATCTCTGAAAAAGCATATCGTGGAGACCTAATATCGTCACGACGATATATATATATCGTCATATCGCCCACCCCTAAACCCAGACAAGAATGAATTGAATCAATGGAAACTCTTTTATGTAGAAGGCCAGCTCTCTCATTCTGCGGCCTTGGAGTCTTCTGTGACTGCATTAAAAACTACTTTGCACAGAAGGCTTCCTCATTCTTCATGCCAGAGCAGACCAACATGATTCATGGCCATTGTCCGACAACAGCCCTGCATTATGTTCCCCTTTCTCCTCCTGTAGTTTCTGCCTGATCAATGCGTGTTCCTACTAACTCCATCTCTTTCTAATTAAGATATTTCACTGTGTTCCCCTCAAGGAGTTCAAAGAAAAGGTCAAGCTGACAATTCTCCAATTTCGGTCTCGGAGAGATTCACAAAGGTCATGTTCGCAAAAACGATTCCGTCTTTGTTTTTCTACGTGACAAAAATGACAGCGACTGATGACATTGGGCGTTTTGGGAAGTGGAAGATGTTGTCCCGCGCCCGCTAACCCGCTCTGACTATATCAGACTCGCTAACTGCTGTAATCACCTCATGTTTCATCAGAGCTTTCCGATGGGAGAAATGATCGCTATAAAACACATGGAAACAAATTAACCACTGGTGTCAAGATTTTAATCGTTCCAATTAGTCAACACTTTGGGGAATGTGCATTATTGAGAATGATAGCATGCCACTTCCAATCTGTAAATGCCACCTAGTTCGCAACAGTGAAAATGAATGTCTCTGTTTTTACACTTGTCCAATGGCCCTAACATTACAACAACATGTGTTGACTAAGTACACTGTACACAGAAAGACAGCGGGGCATTCAGTCAGACTGACATCGCCACCCTAAACCCACACACTCATCCTCACATCCAACAACACTGAGGCTTATTCTGTGTTCATGCCAACAGGGATGGCAGCTAAATATCAAACTTACTGACTTCATGCTAACTAACTTTAAGTTAAGTTTCTATCTACTTGTTATCGAAACTCAGAGTTGGGATTTGAATCTGCCTGTAGCTCCTGGCTGATTTGTTCCTAGATTACATCTTTTGGAACATTATTTGTTGACACTGTCTCCCATCTTTGAAATGTTTCTGACTCTAGACAGAGACAGTAACCCATCAGTTCTCCTTGGTCGGCTCTCCTGAGATTGCAGATCCAGCCAGAACTGCTCCCATCTCTATCATTGCATAAAACATGTTATCTTTAAAAACATTGAGTATTTGTAGCTTTGTAACACGACTCTGCATTATAACAAGACTGTGCAGCCTCGCTAGCAGCTCTGTGAGGCTCATTTGGCTCTTTTGACAGCACCAGATGAAAAGTTACAAGGCATCTGCAGAGTTAACAATAAGTTAGGACGTCTGCACCAAATGACAAGCTAATTTATCCAACTGTTGTTGCTCAAACACATGTTGATCTCATTCTGCTGCTGGAAGAAAAATCTGGGTCATCATATTTGTTGGGGTCTGTCGTCTGGTGATCATAAATTGCTGCGACCAAGATGTGATGCAGCCAAATGTAGAGATATTATATTGTTGAAATATAATGGCAATCCGTCAAAGAATTGTTCAGTCTTGACAATCGTGGTGACAAAAAAAAACATCCTGGCCAACCCAAGGGTCAAAAGCTGCTAGTTTGGCTAAGAATGTATAATAAAAAGTATGCTATTAAAAAGGAAAATAAAAAACATATTTTGCAACAGTAACTTTAAAAAACATTAAAATGACGCCTCCACAAGAACCAATTATAATACAAGACGGAAACTAATTAAAATGATAACCTAAAGACATTAAGAAAATAAGAGTTAAATAACAACACGCTTTAAAGAAAGAGTAATTAACAATTATATGCATACAGTAAAAGGGAGATAAGCAAATCAAACACATGTAGTTACTTTGCAGTAGTGATGTTACGTATTGCGCCGAGGCTTCGGAGCGTGTGTCGAGTAATCCCCGAAGCTTTTTGTGAAGCATGTTTCGAGGCTTGTCTCGTTTTGGGCCTGTGACGTCATCGATGACAAACGAAGCCTCGCTGCCTGTCGATACCACGAGACTGCTTCAGGAAGCGATTCAGATCGGTTGAACCACAACGCTCATAATACCCATGGATGTATAATAAGAAGAACCATATTACCCCTCCTGTACCCGGTGGGCCCGGGGACACGATGGAATCAAGAGAGCTCAGACCCTCACTTATAGAGGTCGGAACATGTCATAATAAATAGATACAAGCATAAATAAATGTAGGAATAAAAACATCAATAAATACAGGAATACATATCTTGCAGTGTTTTCAGGGAGCTTTAGTGTGTGTGCTGCGGCTCAGCTGGAAAGCAGTTGACTCGTGACCGCAGGGTCCCTGGTTCAACGACTGAACAATACGTATTTGTTGTTGTTTATAAATGCTACAGCTAAATGAGATAATGTAGTTAATGTATTCTTTGATATGGTTTAGCCTTTCTCCGGCTATAACATGGTTACATTTATGGAATATTATTAAGGAATACAAATCCCTCTTTGCAATGTTTACCAGCCTCCTTAGGCTTTTCAATTATTAAACTGGAATAAATACAATATTGTTAACATGAAAATATGATTTTATGTTCGTTGTTTAGAGTTATTCTAAGGCTTTACTCATTGGGAACTCGGTATGAGAGAGCACACTGTTGAGATGTCCAACCTGCCTGTTTTACACACTTTGACCAACAGGGGGGGCTTGTGTTCAAATGAAGCCCATGATGAAGCCTCATGAGATGAACCAATTGGCTGGAAAGCTTCATAAGGCTTCATCTCGCCATCACTACTTTGCAGAACTAAATCTATTTAAAAAATATCTCTCAAGCGCCGACTGCATCTCAGTGCATTTAAACAATGTTGACGTGCTAATCTTGCCACTAATCTTAGTTTTATGTCACGGTTTTGTTTGGTCTGTCTTGTCATGGTTTTATTCTCCCTGTGTCTTGTCTTCCTCCCTGTCGTTAGTTTCCCTGGTGTGTCTGATTGTGTTCACCTGTTGCCCTTGTGTTTCTCCTTCCCTGCCCAGCTGTTTCTCGTCTCGTGATTATCCCCTCCCTGTATTTAGTCTCTTCCTGTGTTCGGTGTGGGTTCATTATTTGTCGTTCATGTCTCCCTCCATGTTGGTCACAGTCACCTTTGGTTTGGATGCTACCTCGTGCCTCGTACCTGTTCATGGATTCTTGTTTTGTTCAGCTTTTGTAAATAAAGCTCGCCTTTTGTTTCCTTTTGAAACCTGCTTCCTCCTCAATCTGCATTTGGGTCCTATTTTTCCCCAACCCTGACTAATCTTAGGCGAAACCATTATCACACATTGCTGTGACATGCTGGAGCCGTGTGAGCAGGATATAAGGAATAATAGCTGCAGATATGACACACTCTCTCGACGCATTAACCAAATGGCTCAGCGATGAATGCCTTTTCTGCACCGAGTCAGTTGTATTGAGAGATCTGGAAATGGCTGGACTGCAGAGGATGAGTTTGAGCTTCCCTATTGATCGTCTAGAAATACATGCACCCCTAGCTGGTCCTGAGGCAAAGACCTGGTTAAGATCCACACCTTGCGCACCTCTAACAGAAACCCACCTCCTCCCAGCCCACCCTGGGGTTATTGAGCTCTACACGGCAGGCGAGAGAGGCAGGTGAGGACTCTGCCGCCCCCGCCTCAGCAGGTATTGCTGTTCTTGTATTGATGGAGAAGCTTGCCAACTTGCTGTGGCACATAGTGGATCTTAGAGGTTGAGGTCCCTGCACACACACCCCTCCCAAACCCTGCTGCCCCACCTACCTCTGCCTACTCAGCCGAAATGCCTTCAGGGACTAGAGGACGGGCAGAGGAGACAGACAGTAAGCAAGTGTGTGTGTGCAGATGATAAGCTGGATGTGAGTGCATGTGTAGGATAACCTGTATCTCATAGCGCTGGCGTGTGAGCGTGAGAGCAAGAAACATTTCAGGTTTAAGTTAAAGCGTAGAAAAAGATAGAAGCCGAGGAAGAGACTTAAAAGCAGGCCGTCGTCGCCTCCGAGGGTGTGCGGCTGTGTGTGAATGATAGAACGCTTGTGTCGCTCATCGCCTTTCCGCTCACGGCCGCGTTTAATTATTCACTGGGGTTGTGCTGCAGAGATGAACCGAGGGGCTCTGGGATAAAGGCACTGGAGGAGGAAGATGAAATTATAAAATCCTAATGACAGAACTCCGCCTGAATGGTAATTTGTTAAATTGATTTTGAAAAGGTGCTCAGACAGAACCGGCTTGGAGAGACATTGAGATGGTTGGAGAGAGGATTTCTCCCTTCCTCATTCTCCTCTCCCTTTCACTCTCACTCTGGACATGTTCCAGCCCTTTTCACCCCTGGCCTAATCTCCCTTTTTATCCCACACTTAAGCTTCAAAGCCACACGTCTGTCCTTTTGTTTCAATCTTTTACTTAACCTCAACATCTCTCACGCCCAGGTTTTCTGTCCACATACCTCTAGGATGTGATTGTCTTGTCAAGTGTTATCTTGTTTAACTCAGTCATAAGTATATATGACCTAAAACTTTAAGTCTGGTGAATTACAATGTGATTTAGCTGGACTGAGAAGATAATCTCAGGGAGGCACATGACATCACGGACTGTTAAGAGTAGCTACTTTATTGTAATAATTAAATGTTCCTCCCTGCCCAAGCTGATATAATCACATCCAACCTCCAGTTCCATATTTAACCTACAGACATGATTATATAGTCTCCTAATTTCACACTGGGCAAGCAAGCTACATTTTACCTTTAAATGAATACAAATACAATACGTTTCATCTGACCATATGACATTCTCCCAATCCTCTTCTGGATCATCTAAATCAGGGGTGTCAAACTCAAGGCCCGGGGGCCAGATCCGGCCCGCGACTTCATTTTATGTGGCCCGCAAGAGCTTGCAAAGAATATAATACGTTTATTACGGTTACAGGCCACTTTACAGAAGCAGGTTGCCCACAAACTACATGTCCCACAATGCATCTCGTTTGCGCACTGAAGAGACTTGCAATTATTTGCCCTGGACTTCTGCTTTCAAACGTAGGTAGTTATTTCCCTATCCGATAATAATCCAATTCAGAGGCAATAATGTAATGTAATACATTATTTTATATATATATATTATATATTTATACGTAGTAGTTACAACCGGCCCTTTGAGTGCAACCATAATGCTAATGTGGCCCGCGATGAAATTGAGTTTGACACCCCTGATCTAAATGCTCTCCAGCAAACTTCAGACGGGCCTGGACATGTACTGGCTTAAGCAGGGGGACACATCTGGCACTGCAGGATTTGAGTCCCTGGCGGCGTAGTGTGTTACTGATGGTAGCCTTTGTTACTTTGGTCCCAGCTCTCTGCAGGTCATTGACTAGGTCCCCCCGTGTGGTTCTGGGATTGTTGCTCACCGTTCTTGTGATCATTTTGACCCCACGAGGTGAGATCTTGCGTGGAGCCCCAGATCGAGGGAGATTATCAGTGGTCTTGTATGTCTTCCATTTTCTAATAATTGCTCCCACAGTTGATTTCTTCACACCAAGCTGCTTACCTATTGCAGATTCAGTCTTCCCAGCCTGGTGCAGGTCTACCATTCTGTTTCTGGTGTCCTTTGACAGCTCTTTGGTCTTGGCCATAGTGGAGTTTGGAGCGTGACTGTTTGAGGTTGTGGACAGGTGTCTTTTATACTGATAACGAGTTCAAACAGGTGCCATTAATACAGTTAACGAGTGGAGGACAGAGGAGGCTCTTAAAGAAGAAGTTACAGGTCTGTGAGAGCCAGAAATCTTGTTTGTTTGTAGGTGACCAAATACTTATTTTACCGAGGAATTTACCAATTAATTCATTAAAAATCCTACAATGTGATTTCCTGGATTCTTTCCCCCCATTCTGTCTCTCATAGTTGAAGTGTAAATACTTGACTAAATACTTTTTTGCCCCTCTGTATATGTCTTTTATCATTTTATTTTCGAGCATAGCTGTCAAGGGCACATATATGCTGTAGGCGTAGGGACTGAAAACCATCTATTGCAACACATCCTCACTCCCAGGTCGGCCTATGTTGACGTTATGTCAAGTCCCCTGCCGGCTTTTTCCAACGCAAGGGGGGGGGGCCTTAGCGTCCATTTTCAACGCAAGGGGGGGGGCCTTAGCGTCCATTTTCAACGCAAGGGGGGGGGGCCTTAGCGTCCATTTTCAGCTTTCCGGGATGTCCATGTGCTTCTATGGACGCTCATGGAAGCACGGCATTCGTTTGTGTCAACTGCCCTTAAAGGCAATGAAGACACTACACTACCCAGAATCCCCAGCTATCGTTTGGACTACACCATGTGCTCTGTTTGACAAACCCCGTGATAGTCCTCAAGCTCTGTGATTGGAGAGTGTGCTCCGAGGGTTACCGAGCCTCGAACAGCACTTGAAATGGGATGGAACCACGGCAGACTGTTCAAAACTGGATTTGAACGGGTCCACCGCGTCCCCCCCCTCCCCCACCCCGTACCCAGAACTACACATGCTGGCTATTCTGTTTCGCAACATGTTCTCTATGGCACGTCTCTACTGGGAGTTGTAGTTTTAAAAGACGTTTTCGTATTTCCCATAATAAGAAGTTGCCAGTATTAAACTGTGTACATCCCTGGAGGTTTAGGGGACAGGAAACACTCACATTTAAAACATATAATTAATAAATGGGTGAAAATTGCTGGTGCCCATAATGGGCAGTATTAATATATATACCCACACGCCAGCTAAGGTCAGAAGAGCTTTATTTAACAGCTGGACTTATGTTTGTGACCCCTCCTGTTGTTAATTGATAACATTACATTACATTACATTAATTGATAAGCCTGAAACATGCACTTGTCAAGGTTCAGAGGCACATTTTGCAAATATGGCAGTAGCCATCGATCAGCTTAAGATAAGATATACTTTATTGATCCCAAGTTGGAACATTTGCGTTACATCAGCATGTGTAACAGTTAAATATGCAGTGGTGTTTATTTGAAAATCATTTAGTATAATCACACAAATTCTGTGTTTTATATTTAACAATTCTGTGTTCTTTATTTATTGATTGTTCAATACCTGACAAGGCCGGAGATGAAATATCTGCATACATCATAAGAGTATAATACATTATGTATAATATCAGTTAAAATAAGTGCTTCAACATAGTTAACATTGCTGGAGGTATGCACACATATTGATAGATGTCTTGTAATGCACTGTTGAGGAACCTGCGACCCAAGTTTTTCATTCAGTGCAGAACTACACCATAGTTGTGTAGGCCTAAATGATATGTCAATAAACCTTAGAACATCTTGAAATCTTGAACGGGATGTGCAAAATAGTCATTATATACAGTCTTTAATTAACTATTAGTAGAGAATAACGAGTAATGAATATACTTTATAGGGATCCTATTAATATCTAATAATAAAAATAATGAAATTCAATAACATGCTTTAACCACCAGGTGTCTCTTTATATCATCTGTGCACCTTTATGGTGTAAATACAGCCTATCTACCAATTGGATCAAATATAAAAGTGAGCCGAATTAGTGTTGATACGGCAAGGAGACGTATTGTGTGAAAAGAAATGTAAGATGTTGTTTAATGGCTGATATATTTATGATCCACGTCACGTTTTCAGTTCCTCATGTTTGTCTTCTCATCAGGGCTATAAATACAGAACCACGGCAGATATGTAATATGTAATGCAGCCGAACCGTGTATTACAATGCCGTTATGTGATGACTTTCAAAGAGAAAAGCAAGCACACTCGGAATAAGGTATTATTTTTTTTTTTTTAAATGTTTTCGGTCTGCTTCCGGTATTTGTTAATGACGATGTGCTGTGAGATGTGAGACTGGAATTGTACAGGGGGAAATAACGTATCTTTAGATGCGGATTTTGTTAAACTAATATGTTTGCGCTGTGGACCAACACTATACATTGACGGGGAAGGGGGTAGCAATAAAGATAACACCATTAAACAGTTACACAACATAACAGAAATAATATCGATAGCAGCGTCCCTAGCAACCACCTTGGTAACAATGAAAACGTTGGACGCAATTTCCTGAAGTAATCTTCGTAATAACTAGCAAACTAAAGATCATGTACATCCACTGCACACATAATCTGAAATAACAACTCATATTTCTCGCATCAAATGACATCAAAACGCATTTTAATAGCCAAACTAACTTTAAAATAGGCATTTTACACCCAGAATAAAACGAAGTTCGGCCATGTTTTCTTTTTCTGCAGGGAGAAATGATAGCTGGGGATTCTGGGTAGTGTAGTGTCTTCTGCCATCCTTTACTCCGAAAAAAGATTTGTTTCTCCGAATCGAAGGGGAAAAATACAAAAGCATTGCACACAATTTAAACCAATCAATGTTGTGTAATTAACAAGGATAATCTGGTGTTCTTTAGTCGATGAGTAGTGCAGATATCACTGTAAAATCAATCGTCAGTAAGGGGAATATTTACTTCCGGGTGTACAATTCTCCGCTATCCAATGAGAATGGACGCTCACATTGCCTTTAAGGGCAGTCGACACAAACGAATGCCGTGCTTCCATGAGCGTCCATAGAAGCACATGGACATCCCGGAAAGCTGAAAATGGACGCTAAGGCCCCCCCCCTTGCGTTGAAAATGGACGCTAAGGCCCCCCCCCCCCCTTGCGTTGGAAAAAGCCGGCAGGGGACTTGACATAACGTCAACATAGGCCGACCTGGGAGTGAGGATGTGTTGTCTATAGAAGCAGCTGGATAAATAGTTTGCCTCTCCCTCAATAGTGTTGAGTTGCCATAGAGCTAAGCACTTAACCTCGTACTGTTCCAGTGGAGTAGCGGAGTGAATCTGTAGGTGTTGATCAAAGGAAGACATTTTCACACCTTTCCTCTTTTACTCCACCTGTACAAGCCCAGTGCTTTCACACTTTTGCACACAAGCAGGGACAAACACACACCTCTATGACACCCATCCAAATCTAGCATTTTCTCTCTCCTCCTTGTCTATCTTCGTTTCTCGTCCCCTGTGCCCACCACGCCATCCTTGGCCAGGCCTGCTGCCCTGTTATCCAGAGAGCGAATGGCACAGTGATTGACAGAGATAAGGCCTCTAATTAGAAGCAGTGATTGGGGGCTCTGGAGGGGGCTTAGCTTCCTGGCAGGCAGAGACAGAGACGTATCCAGGGCGCCCAACCCCTCCGCAATTAGACACACATCTGCTATCAGCGATCAGCTCAGTGTCCCTGCAACGGGGAGAAGTTCTGCAGCACGTTGCCTGTCAATGTCATTCATTGTCCCTTCTCCTTCCCTTGTACAACCCGCTGCCACCCCACCCGATGCAATGGGGAGATACTGATGCACACACACAGCACAGGAGAGCAAGATGAATATTCATAATACGTTTTAGGTACGCAAGTATGAA
Organism: Pseudochaenichthys georgianus; assembly: GCF_902827115.2. Classification (NCBI taxonomy): domain Eukaryota; kingdom Metazoa; phylum Chordata; class Actinopteri; order Perciformes; family Channichthyidae; genus Pseudochaenichthys; species Pseudochaenichthys georgianus. The sequence continues at coordinate 28,085,527 of NC_047526.1, forward strand.
AGAGAGGCAAATACTTTCTATTGAGAACATGCGTGTTCAGTCATGGCTGAATACACTTGTGGGTACAGTGGAGACGCCCACATGCCGCGTGTTAGCTCCTGTAAATGCTGCATGTATACATCAGACAGCACCATCATCTAATTGGATGAATGCATATGTATGTGTAATATAATATGTGTAATGTGTAATTGTAAAGCGCTTTGAGCACCTGTAAAAGCGCTCTAATAAAAAATGTAATGCATTATTATTATTTTTATTTTTATTATACACAGACAAGAATAGACAGACCGCCTCCTACTGTATATGCTCACATGTAACATACCATGTGCATGCCTGACTCAGTGCTCTTGCTGCAGGCTTTGAATTTACAGTGTGAACGTATAATCAGCCTGCTGAGATTCTACAGCGCGGGTGAAATGTCACATCATCCCAGAGCCAAGTTTTATGACTCTAATCTGGGTGGCTGACACGGGCACAGCACCCACTAGCGTGTTGCAAATGGGATAATAGTACATTATGACACGCAAGAGCATACATCACGGGAGCTCTCTGTAGCTGGAGTGTGTAAATGTATGAGCCGATATGTCCACGGCCTACTTCCAAATATGAGGGCGCCGTCATTTGAATAATCGACACAGAGGGAGCAGAGGGCTAAGGGATATTTACATGATGAATTAGCCGGAGCCGTACTTGTGCTATCTGCTGAGGTTTTAAATCTCCAGTCCTAGCGAGGGGTCGAGGGGTGAGACTGCCAATGGAGCGAGGCCATGTTGGTCCGAGGCTTTCGGAGAGAGAGAAAAGCCAGACAATTAATGTGAAGAAAGTTCAGGAGGAAACACAGGGGGTCCGTTACACTCAGTGTCCAACTAAAGGGAATTCTCAAAAGAGACATCTGTTGAAAAGGCAAATTAGTCTAGGCATAATCCTTGTCTGTGAAACTGGCCTCGAGTGTTTCCTCTTAGGGGAGCCAGGTCTTCACTACAGCATGTTCTTCAATATCACTCCCCAGTCTCCACCAGGAGATCGGTCGCCTCAGCAACAAAGGCATTTGGTTTAACATGCTTTGTTGAACATACCCTGCTGGTTTGCTGCTCATTGTCCTCTCTGCTTTACTGTTTTAAGTTTTTTTTTATGTTATGGAGATTCAATTTTGATTCCAAGCGCTTGTTCTTCCTCTCTTGCTTTGTAAACGTGATCAGCGTGAGCTTAGCCTTGAATGTATGACCTTGAGTGAGGGTTGCCGTGTGAATGCTCAGCATAACCAGGAGCAGGGGAATATTGTTAGCTCTGTGTGGGGGGGAGGAGGGGAGAGGCGTATCCCCTTAGCACAGGTCAAACAGGCTCTGTGAAGAGAAGTAAGGAATCAGGGCAGAGGAGATGTGGAGAGGAGCAGAGCGGGAAGGAGCTAGGGGAGGAATCTCAGAGCTCACTCAAGGAGAGAAATGGGAGAACTGGAGCATTTCCCCCTTGTGGATACTCAACATTTATGACCAGACACAGAGAGAAATAAAGCAGAGTAAAACAAACATAGTCCAGATGAGGGATAACTAAAAAGCACAGACCAAGACCTTCTACTGTAGGAACATACAACCAGCTCACAATGACTGCAACAAAACCAGACAAGGAAGTCAATTCAATGTTCAAATGTGGACTCAAAGTTGGATTGAAATGCTTCACTACTTTTCATCAACACATAATAATGCTTTGGGTGTCTGCTACTATACTAGCAACTAAAATACAAACATAATTGAGATTAAATAATGTATTATCTTTTACTAAATAACTTTAATCTTAAGCAATTTCAAGACACTGTTATGCTATATTGCAAGGAATAGGTCATATTTTATTTTTCTAATTGAAAGAAATTGATTTATTATGCAGGGTATGCAGATAACATTTGAGATGACATACAATTAATAATTGTGTGTACACATGGAGGTCCAGAGTCATACAGCAACAAGGGATGCATGGGGAATTCAGTTGGTGTTCTTTCATTGTTTGATAACTACTTTTTATTTAATAGATTGACAACATAGGACATATAAAATGTTGTAGATGTACCAAATGTCTTATTTTTCTTATTTATTTAGCTTCTCTGTGTCTTTGCCCTTTAGTGTTGCCCTTATTAACGCCATGACATAGTGAGTGACACATATACAGTAACACACAAGCACAGCAAAAGTCAGTTTCAGAGTTTAAGCACTATTCAACACTTCAATAATACCTCTGTGCCTCATGCGGCTGAATATAGCAGCTCTGTGAATGTCTCATTATTATAATTGGGGAGCTAGCATGCCATGCTGTTAGCAGGCTACATTTGAGCTGGCAGTTTCTGAACCCTACACTTCTTCTCTTGTCAGGATACATTTTCTGTTTCCATCTGCTGGTGTTGTGATATGTTAAAGTGTTGCTTGTGATATACTGAGACACTACAGTCTCATAGAATCTGTGACGGTGATGCAGAGTGTTTATGAATGGCTTTAAACAGCAGGGGACAGATGAACTGCTGGATTTCCCCTGCTCTCGTTTCTTTGAGCGTTCTCCCCTTTTCTCTGTCTCTCAGCTCTCCAGCCCCCACCCGGAGTCAGTGTGCAGCATCCCATTGTGTGTGACATTCAGCCTCAGTGTGAACATCAGCAGATGGTAATTTGTTTGTATGGTTAGCGTGGGAGTGTGTGTTTCTGTCTGTGTATGAAGAAAGAGGGGGAGAGGGAGAGCTAAGGAGCGTGGAATAATTTATGACCGCTGTACCCTATAATTAGCAAAAACTAAATTGCGTGTCAATGTAGGAGGCAGTTAAATAGGGCTCTGCTTCTGTCAAAGGACATTACAAACCCCAGAAATGAATACAGTGGCGGGCCACAGCGTATTTCACTAACTCCCTCTCTGGGCTGGAAAAATAGGATTGCTACAATGGGAGCCCGTGGCCTGAATGATTTAAGACCCAGTTTGGCAAGTCCAACCCGCCAATAACTCTTTGATGAATTGCTAATTCTCAATTACGTTTTGGCTTTTAATCTGTTAATAAAGGCTACAGCGCAGCCCAAAGGCAGCAGCGCATTTGGAAACACATCTCATTCTAAAGGAGAGGCAGCCGATTGCTGTTTTCAATTCTTTCCTTTATACACTCTGTTGCCTATGATCATGCAGGCTAGCCTGAGGAACGTGTGTGTGCGCGCGTGTTTGCGTGTGTGTGTGCGTGTTATACATCAGCGTATCACTTCAACAGATGGAGGCTGTTCTCATTTGAACAAGCGATTCAGGCTGATTGATCAAATTGACTTTTTAGCTCACAACAGCCCTCCAGCTTCATCTGAAACCTTCAGTCAGGATTGGACAATATTTGGTTCCCGCTGCTCCAATCAACGCTTGACGCAGTGTTGGAAATATGACTAAAGCATGATGTCGTTTTTTATAGATGAATAAGGATATTTTATCACGGTTTTCTTTAATCAAATCTGTAGCCTTACATTTCTATATATATTGTTTACAGCAGACATGAAACATACATTTTTTATGAAACGTTTGCTTGCAGGCCGCATTCCACTGTTTAAACGTCTGCAGTCACATAATTAATACCTCAGACTTTAATTGCTTCTCTTAATGGCTCCTCTGCATTGTTGATTTGTTTGTGAATTGCCGCATAGCATTGTTTAGAGAGCATGGCACAGCAGCAGTGTATTAGTGTGCCCCATCTGCTTGGGGGGCTCTTTAGGGCCGCTTGCATCAGACAACCTGATGTTCGTGTCATTCTTAAATGCGTGGCTTCAGATCCTCTAATTGATAAGAAAGTGCCTGCATGAAGAGAAAAGGAATATGCTATCATCTTTAAGTGGATGCCAATGGTGCTTGATGTCCTTGACAAAGCCCATGTGAAGGGGTAGAAGTGGCACACAACAGCACACTTTGTTATATTAATTACTGGCATGATCGTGAGAATTATTCATGGAGCAAGTAGGATATTTTATTGATTCTAGTGTCACTTTGATAATAATCCTTTTCAGATGTGACATGATCTTTTCTTTAATGTGCACATAATGGAATACCTCACCTATAATTGTGACTAAATGTCTTTTATGGATCTGGGCACAATGGCTCTGAGACAATCCATCACACATAACTATAGACTCTCACAGTTGACTCTACAGTAATTAGCAGGGAATTGAGATTTCCAAAGGGTATCATTTTGTGTCATCGCTAGCAATTGCGCCGTTAATGTAACATTCACATCTATAAATAGCATATTGGGAGTTTAAGCAAAGTCAATTGCGTGAACGCTGCTTTTATATTCCTTTGAGGCATGTACATTGGCAGTGAGTTGTGACAAAGCGGCCCACACATTAAAATAAACTGTACATGTTGTCAGAGGAGAGGTCAATCACACACAGCTTAATGGCCCTCAGAGTACTGAGAAGAGCTCTAATCAGGCAGCATGAGTGAGAAAACGTGCGTGGCTGTATAATAGGGGCATTAAGACTTTCTCACACAGTAGTTTGCGTGTCTATATACATCGTTAATGGGCAGTTACGCCGTGCAACACTGAGTGTCTATTATTCGTTTTTGCTTTAAGGGGTTTTAATGTGAAATTCACAAATGACTTGCAGCTACTAATCCCAGTAATGCTTCTTTTCTTTTACACTTTATGGAGATATGTTTGTACCAGGAATGCCATTATTATCAGTGTTCTTTTCCATCACCCACACCAAATGAACACACCAGACCTGTCCACGGAGTGGACAGGTCTGGTGTGTTCCACGGAGTGGACAGGTCTGGTGTGTTCATTTGGTGTGGGTGATGGAAAAGAGAAGTGTGCGTCTTCTGCTAGCTCAGAGGTTATAGTATTGACATGTTGCGTCTTCCTAGCCCGCTGAATTCAGACATCACATGGGTTTTGTTCAGGTTCAGTAAGTGGGTTGCAATTAAGTATAATTTTCTGTCTGTAACTGCGGGATAGCTTCTGCCTGACAATGTAACATACAGCCAAATGTTGCCATCAACATCATTTACCCATTAAAAATTGCGTTCTGCTGAACAGATTCACAATAGCATGCCACAAGCCTCCAGTCTGTTCACACAGCCTATAATTGCCTGTAAAAACCTTCGTAGACAACACATAATAAGTCCTGAGGGGAATGATTGGTCATAGGGTCTGAGCCACACCCAGTTGAGAACACTGGTGAGATGTTCCAGTCTTGGTTCCACTGATTCAATTCAAAATGGCATGAATCCTTGTTTCAGAGACTCAGAGCACTCCTAAACTTTCGAGAGTTTAGAAACACACCTCAGCAGAAGATGTTGCCAAGACATTCGACACTCCTCAGCGAGTCGCAGGCAGGCAATTGTCTAATCCTGAGTGAAATATTTTTTCCATTTCATTATCATACAAAGCAGGTGCCGCCTTCAGCAACACCCGGCCCGTGAGACACATTCAAAGTTTAGCAACGTTTTGTCAAATACTTCACAGCTGTTATGAGAAGCACATGAACAGAAAGTGCAGACAATGTCGGCTAAAAGGGTACATTATGTTCAGTCTTTAAAAACTCTAACCCTTAAAAGGCGGGACATGTTTGCACCCTATAAATAGATTTTCCTCTCCCGCTTCATGGGACATAATTCTTTTAGACTGAATGTAAGATTAAACGACTTGTTGAAAGCGAAATGTTTTGCTTCTCTCTGCCTGGTTTTCGCTCTGATCCCCGAGTCCCTGACTGGTAATATTCAAATCTGTTTCCTCTGCAAAGCTATCCGTTTTTACTCCCAGCTCATTAGCAGCACTTCAAAGCCTCCCTGTATCGCATCTCTTTTCCCTTTCATTCAATCACGTGGAACTGCAACCCTTGCTCTCTTGCATCCATCCCTCTATCTCATCTCCTTCCTCTATTTCTCTGGCTTCTTCGTTCCCCTCTGAGGACAGTGCAGGAAGTGACCTTACCCTTTTGCCTAACAGTGCACATCTGTTTTTACAAATGGGAGCAAGTAGGAGCAGCAGGAGGAGTGGGGTTTTAATTAAGATAAAAACACAGTTAGCTTTAGTGGCTAAAATACCTGTTTGAACCGGAGGATTCTTATCTGCAACTCTGCATGTTCAGCTAACATTGGCTGCATTATCCCAATCCAGGAGTGATACATACTGACAAGGACCTGTGAGGTTTCGATGTCTTTGGGAAGTCATTTTACCCTCAAGTGGGATGGAAAGCAAACTGAAAGGAAGCGTGACAGGAATGAGGTATGGATGCCTCCTCCCTTCGGGGGGCCGGATTAGAAATGGCGACAGTGAGCACAGGAGGAGGAATTGCAAGGCATGGCAGAAGAAGAAGAAGCTGAGGAGAGGAGGAAGACAGGGGGGTTGGTTATTGAGGCAAAGATTAAATGGATCTCTCTGTAAAACCGCTGGATAAAAATCACTTCTGTCCCTGGGTGATCACACTCCGAAATTATCATTAGAGAAAATGAATATGAGAGCTGGAACTGCAAGTCAATATGCTTATTAAACCCTTGCATGGGTGCTTGGGAGAATATAAAGCAGCATAATAGTGTGTTACCAATGCCATGCAAGAGATATTTGTTTGAGCGTGTGTGTGTGTGTGTGTGTGTGTGTGTGTGTGTGTGTGTGTGTGTGTGTGTGTGTGTGTGTGTGTGTGTGTGTGTGTGTGTGTGTGTGTGTGTGTGTGTGTGTGTGTGTGTGTGTGTGTGTGTGTGTGTGTGTGTGTGTGTGTGTGTGTGTGTGTGTGTGTGTGTGTGTGTGTTTAGGATGAGGGTTAATGGTAATCGCTGCGGCACTTTACGCTCTTTTGTGGCCCTCAATTTGAAAAATGAAAAGGGTGTCCAACAATCACTTGAAGGGACAATCCGATTATCAGTGTGAAGGGTAGTTACAGTATGTGCTGGAAGGTGTGTTTTGTCAACAGAAGGGATTAAAAGGAACCTTGCCTTCATTATTCGGCCAATTCCTAATTATTATTGCTGGAGTTTAAGTCGCGAAACCAAAAGCCAGGGACAAAGCAGCTGAGATGTATATGTGTGGTCCCGCTTCACTGACTACAATCAGGGCATTTTGATAACATTGAGAGAAAATGAGAGGCTATTTCCTGGGGATGACGTTATGTTCTGTTGATCAGAGCTGGCAGCGGCATTAGAGGCTAAAGCACATGTGGGTATTAAAGTGATTTTGTAGGTCAACTGAAAAAGTTGATCAAAGGACCTGCAGTAAATCTCAAAGTGAGTGGAGTTTCCCTTTAAACTTTATGATCCTAAGTCCTTTATGATGACTTCATGATCCTTTAAAGTTTAAAGGATCATGTTTACACTGACAGCAGCAGTGGTAGTGTTTCCCCATTTCTCACTGGATTGATGTCATCGTGTGCTCTTGAACAATGGCAAAGAGGACATGCTGCTGAAGCGTCAGTCATCCCAAACGACACGGAGTATTGGCAGAACATCATGTTTTTTATTCGTAAAGCAGCGCCAATCAATATTTTTATATCATAAATCATCGTAAAAAAGGGTATCTTCAATGAATCCACAGAGAAATATCAGCAGCACTGCAGTTCCTCTCGGTTCTGGTGTTTAAGGATCTAACAGCTCATTGTTTTTCGTTTCAAGGGCCGCCACTTTACTGGTGTTTTATTTTTCAACAGTCGGGCAGCCTTCCAGCTTCAGCAGGCAGATGTTATTAGCAACATCAACACAAAATCCAATACAACAAATGTTCTCTTCTTGTCCAACACCAAACAGCCGGCACACAGGCAGTTAGTCACTAGCTGGTGAACATGGTGGGACATTTACTGTAGCTGCTAAAGAGACAAACATTTAAAGAGCCCATGTCATGCTTCTCCGGTTATTACCCGTCCCCTTGTGTCCTATGTAGGTTTTTATGCATGTAAACCAGGGGTGTCAAACTCAAGGCCCGGGGGCCAAATCCGGCCCGCGACTTCTTTTTATGTGGCCCGCAAGAGCTCGCAAAGAATATATTACGTTTATTATACTGTTACATGCCGATTTACAGAAGCACGTTGCCCATAAACTGCATGTCCACAATGCATCTCGTTTTGTGCCATGTGCACTGAAGAGACTTGCAATTATTTGCCCTGGACTTCTGCTTTCAGACATAGTTCATTACTAAGTTATTATCCTATCTGATAATAATCCAATTCAGAGGCAATAATGTAATATAATACATTATTTTATATAATATATTTATATATTTATATAGTCTTAAAAGTTACAACCGGCCCTTTGAGTGCAACCATAATGCTAATGTGGCCCGCGATGAAATTGAGTTTGACAGCCCTGATGTAAACGGTCTGCAGAGTCAAAACCCCTCAAAGTTCACCCTGTAGGACAGTGCTTCTCAAAGTGTGGTCCGCGGACCACTGCTGGTCCGTGAGCGCCCCCTAGTGGTCCGTGAGTATATTGGTAACATTTCATATTTGAAATAAATAAATATATTTAAGTTTTCCGCACCCTCGCGGGTATATCTCCGCAATGGAGCGAGCTTAAGTTTCACTTTCGATTGCATGAAATAGCCCAGCGCAACACCTTCGTCACACATATTACCACTTGTTTGTACCATTTTCAGGCGATTTGTAATCTGTTCGAGAAAAACTATGTGTTTTTTTATATTTGTGGAGTTAGGTGGTCCGCGAGTGTTTTTTTATTGGTTAAGTGGTCCTTGGTATGAAAAAGTTTGAGAAACACTGCTGTAGGAAGTACAACTCTAACACAGAAAATACCTGTCTATGCTGCCCCAGAACGCCTCGTTGGAGATTTCTCTTTTTCCAATGTTTTCTTCCTGGGTATCGCCAGGGCCGCCTTAATGCACGGGCTCAAGCCCAGGGGCCTACGGAGATCGGGGGCCTATCATGAGCCATAACATTTAAAAAAAATAATTAATTCATTTTTCGGGTGTTTTTATTTTTATTTTAAATATTATATATATTTTTTTTTTTTAAATAAGCAAGTCTTGGCTTTCAGAATATGAAACTTTTATTTCCAAAATCACACGATAAATACATTTTTGAAGCTTGTAAAGGGAAGAAGACAGCTCTCCCTCGCCACTCTGCTCTTCCACAGCGCCGCTTCGCCTTCCTCCGATGAAATTGTGAATGTAAGCGTAGAGTAATCATAGATAACACGGCAGGGTCCGTCACAGTTTGTTTTCATCTGGTTTCAAATAAACAAAGTCTTGGCTTTCAGAATATTAAACTTGTTTCAGCAAATTCAGATGATAAATATAACTTGGAAGCTTGTGACGGCATAATTACAAGCGGAGAACGTTGCGGAGTCGTGACGTCACAGAAGGCATAACAACAGCCGGTGTTTCTCGTGAGTGTTTTCTCCGGGAAACAAACACAATGCACACAAATACACAAACACACACACACACTCGTGAGCTTCCCCCAGACCAGTAATCCAAACGAAAATATCTTCCCTCCATACTATTTTGATCATTTGCTCCGCTAATCAATCAGATCGATGGATTCCAGAGATTTTTCTCAAACATGATGACTCCGAAACAGTCCGTGGGCACCACTTAACAGCCAATCAGAATGAGAATATGTTTCACATGTGACTTATTCAAATTGCGAGTGATTGAGTGACAGATGAAGGTTGTTTAGGAGAAAATGTGGGCGAAGAAAAAGTTTGAGAGTGGCGCTCGGAAAAGGAAATTGTTGAGGGACAAGCAGCTAGGCCTATTACAAAAAATGCCGACGCTTACAGGTTATTTTAAACCTGTAGGCCAGGATAAGGAGGAAGGACAGATGAGTTCTGTACCGAGCGGCAGCGGTGCCGGCCGCGCGGCCTCGGAGCCAAGTAGGCCGTCTGGTTCTGATAGCGATGGAGTAGCGGGAGAGAAAGAGCAGACAGGAGGGACATTATCTGTTGGAGGAGATGGAGAGGACGACGAGGACTTGCTACGTGGAGGGGAGCCAACGGCAACCGGACAGATACATGAGGGAGGCCCGATACGTCACTCATCTGGAGGAGAGGACCAGGCGCGCGTAGGGCAGAGTGGAGAAGTGCGATCACAGAGCCTGCCGAGGCTATACATGACTTTGATTTGTTGTTTAAATAGGGGGCCTACAAAACAGCCTTAACCTGCCATGGGGTGGGGGGCAGGGGCTCCAACAAGCCGTTTAGGACAGTGAATACACATACTTTACAGAGATGCTGTATGAGAAACCAATGTGAGTTTGGAAAATTGCACAATTTAAATCTATTCTAGTAGACCTCGACAATGGAATTATGATCAGTAGAAATGGCCATGGGTTCTTTAAGTTAAAGTAAAAAGAGAGAGAAATTGGTCTTTTGTTCTTTACCAAGGCAGAAACTTAACTCGTAAAATATTTAAATGAATACGTTAAAGCTATGGTTGCCAGGCTCAATTTTAGTCAGAGAAAATGTAATGAGTTTCACAGTGAGCTGACCAATGACGTTCATCAAAAATGTGTCTGAAAAACACGACAACGTTCATTTCAGTGGTTTTTTGACAGCGGATCAGTTTAAAGTGTTGCAGGGAGTAATGGAAGAGTCAGCTGCAGTGATCTGTCAGGCGAATAGCTGCAGGCGACAGCTCCAACTCCTCAATGAGGAATCATCCCCACTTTGTCTGTTTATAGACTCATGCCCTGTGCAGCATAACAGCAGATCATGCTTTGCTTACAGTGTGCTAGAAAAAGCCCAATTATTGCCTGCATTTTTAATCAAAACAAAAATGGTTTGTTTTGTTGCTCTCGACACCGTTGCCTTTACCAAACAGGGTTTTGCTAAATCAACCAGGGCCTCAATGTTAAGTACTGCCACTTTAGGAGTGTGGTAAGCATTCACTCCATTTGTCTAGATGGTATTGGAATTTGGGAAAAACTGTGAAATATTATTGTTGTTTTTAAAACACCATCATGGGTTAAATGTGACTAGTTTCACAGACTGATGAAAACAAAGCGAGAACAGACAGTAATGGCTGATCGTGGTAGAGGAGGTAGAGAGTGAAGAGTGTGGGTGGAACTGGTTTCACGTTAAATAGGGACTACAGTTTCATGAATGCTATCCTGGCTCCAAAATGGTGGAATGAGCTCCCCATTGAAATCAGGACAGCAGATAGCTTGCACATCTTCCGGCGCAGACTGAAAACTCATCTCTTTCGACTCCACTTCGAGCGATAGAATTACTAACAAAGCATTGCTAACAAAGCACGTATATACTAATAAAGGACTGGCTTATCTAAAGCCAGTTGAGTAGCACTTGAAATGTTTTGGCTCTATGAAACCTGATGTACTTATATGATTCTGTTTTCTTCAAGGTTGTATCTCGTTGCTCGAATGCACTTATTGTAAGTCGCTTTGGATACAAGCGTCAGCTAAATGTAATGTAATGAATGCTAAAAAAGAAATCCTGGCTGATGAATTCATAAAGGGTTCAAAGTGCTAGAAGATGGGGATGGATGGTCGAACATGGATGGTGAACCCCAGGATTCAATGAGAGATTGCATTGAGTTACAGAAGCTGATAGTGATGAGCTCTCAGTGTGCGTACAGTACAGCAACTTCAAAACGCCGGTGACGAGGAAATGGTACGCTTCTTCCACAAAAACGTTACAGCCGTATCCACTTAAACAACTTGATTTTTGGACAGTACTTCAAGAGTGTCTTGCGTATAAGTTATGTCCACCCCCTGTGTCAGTGACTAACTTCTGGGTGGGATGTCAGAGGGATGCTCCTCACTGTGAAGATGACTCACTGTGGCACGGTGCCTTTGATCCTCTCCCCAGCTTTGTGAATACAGAATAGACTTTGATTGACGCTGTGCACATTATGGCCGTTTCAGAGTTGGCAGGAGAGAAGAATACACGTCTGTTATGTTGAAAAGCTCCGTCTATGCTGCTGTGGGCCAAGTTGGAGGAAATGCACATTTGAGCTGATTTCTACTTCTAACCCTAAACAATGCCTATCATGGGAGGCTACAGCAGCTATCCGTCCTTTGTCATGTGCAGCATGCTTGATTTCGGCAGCGTTTGATCAACACCCACAGCTACTTAAAAGCCCAGACAGCTGCAGATTGGGTTGGTAACAGTTATGTGCTGAAATGAACCTTCAGTGCTTATCATGCACAATGTGACATAACAAAGTAAAGTGAGGATCAGCTTTAATCAACCATAATGGGTGATACAAATGAGCTTAGCCACTGCTACAAAACACGGGGCTCTTCTCAGTTTCAGATCCTCCTCAGTATTCTAACCCTGTGCAACCTCATAAGCAATTACAAGCATATTGTCACGATCTGTCTGCGTTGTGTTTTGTCTTGTTTAGATCTGTCTGTGGTTCCCTGTCGTTTGTTTCCCTGGTGTCTAATTTACCCGATTGTGTTCACCTGGTGTCCCCTCCTCCCTCCTCACCTGTGTCTTGTTTGTATGATTAGTCTTGTGTGTATTTAAGTTAAGTGTATTGTCGGTTCGTACTGTTACGGTGTGTGTAGGAAGCAGGACCCACATGCAGATTAAAGTGACAAAAAACTCCTTTATTTCAAGGCTATACTATTAAATAAAGACTAAACAGAACACTCACCGAGGAACAAGCCATATCACAAGACGAACCGACAAAGACAGACAGAAAAACCAGAACTTAAATACACACAAAACTAACCCCCTGCGACGCGACCTCCTCCTGCGACCTCCTCCTGCGTCATAACCAGTCATAACCCACCAGGCGCGTTTCAAAACGTTGCGGAAGCGGAGCGTCGTGTGTGCAGCCTCACAATTGTTGGATGAACGTTCCACTTCCTGCCTGCGCTGCGTCGCGTCAAAAATAGGATTCATCCTATATTTTAGAAATTCCTTGCGCCGAGGAGCTTCTGGGACGCTTCGAGCCGCGGCGCAGCGGGTCTGGTGGAATAGCACCCATTGACTAGAGTGGCCGCGATCGCTAAAAACGCCGCAGCGCAGACGCTCCTGGTGGGATTAGGGGGGAATCATACAAACAAGACAGAGGTGAGGAGGGAGGAGAAAACACAGGGACACCAGGTGAACACAATCGGGTAATCAGACACACCAGGGAAACTAACGACAGGGAACCACAGACAGATTTAGACAAGACACAACGCAACACAGACAGATCGTGACACATATTATGCCAGGATAACAAGAAAACAAGAGAATGGAAAGGATGGTAGCGAATAACACACACACCCTGTGTATTGGGTTTTGACTCATTAAAGTGTGTACCATTGAATTGCACAAAACAGGTGGAAAGGACTACGCCAAAAAATACTACTGTAACAACAAAATGCAAAACAGACGTGTTTGTAATTCCAATGAAGCGGCGCACCGATCCATTAGATGCAGCACATACAGTGTGAATAATGCAACACTGACAAGGTTAAGCCTTATGAGGGCAGATGAGTCTGGTTTAATATGTTGAAATGTGCTGAGCGCCTGAAAGATGTCTCACACACTCGCCAGTGCGTCAGGGGGAATCAAGCCGACGTGTTTGAACACAGCCAGGTTGTTATCTGAGATATGTATTAACATGTATTCAGGGATTAGGGGATCTAATACCTGACTTTGTTACAATCAGTACAGGATGTACGAGATCAGTGTGTGGCTACAGAACGTTATCAGGATGTGAAAGAGGGAATAAAGACCTGACCTGCAGATCCTGTCGGCAACCTTTCAGGGAAGGAATACGTGTGTGTAAGAGCTTTCATACACACACACATACGTGCCTGTGTGTAAGAGCTTTCATACACACACACATACGTGCCTGTGTGTATTCTGTTTGTGTGTGGTTACGACAATATAGTTCGGCTTAGCTGTTCTGAGCTGTTTTCTGAGTACTGGACGGATTCAAAGCAATCTGCCACCTCTCCCAAAACTATCCGAGCGCTGACTGTAACACAAAGGACGGCGCAGAACACCTGCTGCGATGATGGAGATGGCTGGCAGCCAAGACGACATATGGGTCTCATTCTGGCCCTAATGAAGACAACCTGACATAAATATCGAACAAAACGGACGGCTCTGGAGACCTGCACTGTCCCACTGCTGTGTTGCTGACATTGACATTTGATCATCCTTAGGGTTTTGAGGCTTTAGAAATGTGAGCGGAAGCGTGGAGTGAATGCAGAGTTTGAAATGTAATAGGATACATTTAATGCATCACAATATGGCTCCCCAAAAGCATAAACAGCTCAGTTTCCTTCGAAGCCGGAAGGTAATACAGCATACCATCCACAGTTGCTGGATGAAATGATGTCGCTGCTGTAAACAAGTGCTAGCTCACAGCCCTCACGAGGTGTATGATGTGTCAGAACACCTTAGTGTTGAAAGAAAAGCCTCTTGAAGTTTGTAAGACTTTACTGTCCTTAAGCTCTGAGCCTGTGTCAAAAAAAGAAAAAACATCAAAAGCGAGAACACAGGTAATTAAGATACTGCAAGTCAGTGCTTAAAGGGAAACTGTGATCGTGCATATTCAAAAGCAGCAGCTCAAAACTGCACCGTTTAAACAACTTTTGATTTGATTTTCCACCTGGGAAGGAGTGGAAGAATCCGGTGCCAAAATGCTGTTCTTATATGTTATAAACTAACAAAAGAAAGTTGCAGTTATGCCACTTCCTGCCCCAACCTTTGTCCTTGTTGTGATCCATGTGGAGGCCTGGGGGCAGCCAGGAGGCTAACCGTTAATATAACTGCCTGACAAGAGAACTCTGGCTGTTTAGAGAGATAATGGCCTTGACCAGAGACACAGTAATAGCCTTTCCTCTGCAAAGAAATGTTGTGCTGCCAGTTCACAGCCCTCCATGTTGCCTTTTTATAGCACACCATAATTAATACGATGTAATTGAAGCATATAAGCATGTTCAGCGTTCAGTACACAGAGGCCCCCTGCTCTCACAGGGTAAAAAGCCAAGCAAAGATGTAAAATTATAGTCATCACTATCAAATTACATATTAATGGACATTTCTTTCTGCGGGGTTCATCTTCATGGTAGAGTTCTAAATTATAACGCCATGTGGGAGGCGTGTGGCGTAGTGGATAGAGCCTTGGTGTTCGGATCAGGGGGTCAAACCCCACTGCAGTCAGCATGACGTTGTGTCCCTGGGCAAGACACTTCACCCCAAAAATTGCTCCTGTGGGGATTGCCCACAGTATTGAGTATGTAAGTCGCTTTGGATAAAAGCGTCTAACAAGTGACATGTAATGTAATGTAATAACAGAATTTGCAGAGCAGATCATGTCATCATCTCACACAGACAAAGGCACTTTCCGACAGAATATGACCGAACGGATTAATAATCGACCATTGCTGCCAAAGTTAATCAGCTTCCTGTTCCATGTAGCGCTGAATCACGTTAATGACATCTTGGGATCCATGTTTTGCAGCTCAGGTTTTAATTCCACGGAGGTTCAAACCATCCAATTTAGCGCTCTCATATTGTTTTTCCGGCTGTAATCCGTTTATTAGGGAACCAATCTCAAAGTCTCTCTTGATAATGAATGGCATTTAAATGATGATATGATGTACTGTATATGTGGGGGCAGCCTTCCCTATAGCATGTTAATGATCCACAGCATTCTGCTAATCAGTCAATTAATCACCGCACTATGAATGTAATCTCTTACTTAGGCACTGTTCTACATAATGGGTTTTAAACATTCAAATTCATGCTTGGATTACAAATGAGGCTCATGCTGGTGTCAGGCTCTTTCAATGACAGCCTTTGAATCGGGATGTTATTATATGTTACATCATTATTTTTTTTGTTCAACACACAAGGTTGTGCGCAGTGACACAGCACAATGTATCTATTAACATTTCTACTATGAGCCATTGAAGCTCCATGGTTGTTGTTTTTCATATATTCTCTATAGATCAGGGGTGTCAAACTCAAGGCCCGGGGGCCAAATCCGGCCCGCGACTTCATTTGATGTGGCCCCGCAAGAGCTTGCAAAGAATATAATACTTTTATTATACGGTTACATGCCACTTTACAGAAGCAGGTTGCCCATAAACTACATGTCCCACAATGCATCTCGTTTTGTGACATGCGCACTGAAGAGACTTGCAATTATTTGCCCTGGACTTCTGCTTTCAGACGTAGTTAATTACTAAGTTATTATCCTATCCGATAATAATCCAATTCAGAGGCAATAATGTAATATAATACATTATTTT
Organism: Pseudochaenichthys georgianus; assembly: GCF_902827115.2. Lineage (NCBI taxonomy): Eukaryota > Metazoa > Chordata > Actinopteri > Perciformes > Channichthyidae > Pseudochaenichthys > Pseudochaenichthys georgianus. The sequence goes on from NC_047526.1 coordinate 28,101,693, forward strand.
ATATATATTATATATTTATATAGTTACAACCGGCCCTTTGAGTGCAACCTTTATGAGAATGTGGCCCGCGATGAAATTGAGTTTGACACCCCTGCTATAGATGCACGGTACAGTTCATGTTCTTCAAGGGTGGTATTTTTCTGATGACAATCCTCTCTGCAAACTCTGGATCTCATTCAAAAAGCTCATTTTGCTTTTGAGGTTTCACACAGCAGCTGAAAACAAACTCATGTTTATTCATCACATACTTAAGTCTCTCATATCAAGAGCTCAGTTCATCAAAAATAGAGTGAAATAGAAGCCTTTGATTGTCAAAGGTAAACAGTGGTGGATCACTTTGTAATCCATTTCTAAATTGGCTTTTCAAAATGAATCCAGTCAATAGCACTGAAAGGTCAGCCATTGTTTTTTTGCATCAGTAAATATCAAGACAAATGAATGCTTTGGCCTTCTGTTTCTTTTGGACTCACTATTGATCACACTTTGAAGTTGTATTTCTTATTTTACTAATGTTTGAATAATTCAACATTTTGGAAAATATGCCATTTTTTCCAGATATCTTCGGTTAGAGCTAGGATTGTCGATTCCCCTTTTTTCCGAGCTAAACGACTGCTGACCCAAGTTACGTATTTATCGTGCAAATCCAAGACTGACAATAATCTCCTAATCTAATGTTGAGCAAACAAGAAAAGTGAAGCATCTCCCCAAATTGTGAATATTTTTTAAACAAATAGACACTTGTAACTGCAGACTAGATCATCATCGGTTTCACTAACATTACATGACATTATTATGATGACAAATAAAAGATAATAACCACCTGATGTGATTTTTCAGCAACGCGGCAACTCAAAATGTGAATTTATTAACGACCTACTGTGAAAGCATTGATAAACGACATACTAACTAATGACAAGACAGTAGTACAAGCTTATAAAACGGTGCATTAAAGCAAAATTGGTACTCTGAACTTCTACGACTTTACACATCAAATTTAAACACATTTTAATGGAGACTACTTTTCAGCCCATGAAAGAAGTTAAATAAAGTCTTTATAGTCTAATAAAGACTTTCCAAATCTGAAGAATAAACCTGAGGCCGTCATCTTGCTGTGCTTTTATTTTATAGGGATTGTAAAGAAATAACAGGGAAATGAGGGAGAGAGGTAGGCAACAACATGCACCCAATGACCCCGGACAGTTTTAAGGGACGACACGGTTCATTGTGCTCGGTCACATCCTGTGGCTTTGATTTTCCCCTTCTTTAAATCTATCTCTTGGGGGTCACCAATATTTATGTAAAAGCAATACTAAGTCAGTGAAGTACACTTGAAGGATCAATATTTAACGTTTGAACACTAAATGCTTTTGTAGTTGTCAGTTATTTCGTTTTTTTTATGTTGATAAAATAGTGAAGTAAGCTGTTCCAGAACCACCTGTTGTTTGTTTTGCAGAGATTTAGACATTATTAATATCCTGGTTGTAAGGGAAACTTCTGTGTAGCAGCGATGCAGTGGGCGTCACCGACTCCGGAAAGAGACACGGGAAGAGCAGGAGCTTTGATGTCAAACACTGATGGTTTATTTGGAGCTTCGGCCGGAGAATTCACATCACAAGTCACAGCAGCCACGATCTGACTGCACGGTAGAGTTGCCGCGTCAATTCTGAAGAACTCTACCCCAGACCCGTGTATTTAGCTAGTTCCGAGAGCATCATCCAGATGCTGCATAACAAGATAAAATCACAACACCTCTATCAGCTGACGCCAACAGGCAGGAACATAGAACCATAACACCTCTATCAGCTGACGCCAACAGGCAGGAACATAGAACCATAACACCTCTATCAGCTGACGCCAACAGGCAGGAACATAGAACCATAACACCTCTATCAGCTGACGCCAACAGGCAGGAACATAGAACCATAACACCTCTATCAGCTGACGCCAACAGGCAGGAACATAGAACCATAACACCTCTATCAGCTGACGCCAACAGGCAGGAACATAGAACCATAACACCTCTATCAGCTGACGCCAACAGGCAGGAACATAGAACCATAACACCTCTATCAGCTGACGCCAACAGGCAGGAACATAGAACCATAACACCTCTATCAGCTGACGCCAACAGGCAGGAACATAGAACCATAACACCTCTATCAGCTGACGCCAACAGGCAGGAACATAGAACCATAACACCTCTATCAGCTGACGCCAACAGGCAGGAACATAGAACCATAACACCTCTATCAGCTGACGCCAACAGGCAGGAACAGGGAGACGGAACACTGAGAGCACAGCAGCCAAGGTTACGAGGTGCGTGTGCTCAGTCAGGACAGTTTGAACTGATAAGCTGGGTCAAAGTTATGGGCCTTGGAAAATATTCCCCAACACTGGTCTGTAGGTCAACTAAAACTCCCCTTTTGGCGAGACGGTAATATTTTGGGATTGCTGCAGATGCTCCCTGATACAATCATATCTTAATTTGAAACGTACCCCCAGCTGACAGAAACACTAATGTGAGGTATTTGTGTTCTGCCTGAAGGATCCAGTGAGTGGAGGAGGAGACAGAAATTAACAGAGCAGAACAGAGCATCAGATCAATTCTAGTTTCTCCTGAAGCTCACCAAGCTCAAACCGTGGGGAACTTTCTGCTCAATTAACACATTTCACTTTCTCAAAGCCTTGTTTGCTCTCTATGCAAATATTTATACAGGCTGTGTTATTTATGGACAAGGCCAGTGCGCAAGGTGGACTCCTGCTGGCAAGTTAAGCTCTCAGCATCTGGACGGTTTCTTTTTCCAAAGTGCTGTAAACTGGACTGATGAAGAGAGGCCCTGACCCAAGCCGTCACAGGCTTCAGCACACACAGCAGCTGGAATACTAAACATGTCAAAACAGAAACACTTTGAAACATCATTCAGCTAAAATAAACTGTCAATGGAGCTTGAACTGAAGGTTAAATAAACGGGGGGGAATTGTATCATTTTCATTGTTTGCACATTTTAGACATGAGCGTGAATGAAAGTCACACATTAAAGCTGAAAGTCGGTTTGTTTGTCTGTGCGATCAATTTCTGTCACTGATACAAACACTCCTTACTCCTATTAATCCTCCAGTGAAAATGATACAGCATGCACACAGCATTCAAATGGTCTATGTTTTGAGAAATGTCAGCACACCATACTGAACCAAAGATGTAGGAAATTAACTTGCAATCTTTTTGCCATTTGCCCTTGCACAAGAAGAAAATGTAGAACCAAGTAAAGCAATTGTCAGGCAGTTCGCTACTTCATAAGACTTTAAATGAGTTTCTACAAATTATTGTAATACATCTTCTATTAATTCAACTGCCCAAATTAAACTTCTGGGTATATTCCCAAAATATGCTGAAGATAATAATGTTACCACCAGAGGATATTAAGCCATGACTCCAGTTGTCCTGTGACAGATCCCAGACAATAGAGAGGTAATGACATCCTGAAGCAGTCCTACTCCAACATGTGCAATATGTCCTTCCCCATCAATAGTGAAACAGGCTCTAGATGAGCCAAGCTGACACATTGCTTGGCTCATCGTATGTGGAGGGCCATTGGCAATGAAAATGGTGTTATATGGCCCAGTAGTGCTGACAGGTTTCTTTCTCCCCCTCTCCTGCCCTCCCCCTCCTCTCCTCTCTATGTCTCCCTCTTCTAGGCTGTTAAGAGGCTGGTACGTGGAAAGAGGAGGGGGGAAGGATGGATATTCAGACCGGTGTAAGAGCCTCCCCCCAGGGAAGCCGGCGTCGGATGCAAGGCCTCATGGGCCGTTGACCTGCTGTCTCCGTGATTTATGGCGGCTGGGGGCCTCCGGCCACTGCAGACACCTCCTTTCCCTCCACACACACTGCAGGATCGCAAGGAGCCACACACACTGCGCCATCGTCTACGGGGGCTTCCAAAGTGGAATTCTTCGCACATGCTGAGCTGCAGCACAGGCGCGCGCACAACTCCTGCTTTCAACACAGTCTCATATACAAACAAACCCCTCCATAAACATTTCTATACTGCAGCAGCGTGTCCCGCATTCCCATCATATTTCCATTAGACCGAGCATACTCTAAGAGTATTCTCCCTTTGACTGTGTGTGGATTACTATCAGTCATGGTGTGTCAGCTGTAAAACAGGGACAGGGGCGGATCAATGGAAGTGCGTTGAGTAACGAGGTGATGTTCCTGTTTTCACATGGTCTGAGAGCAATCAGCAGCCAGCATATCTCCGCTGACTCCACACACTGCTCTGCTTCTACATTGCAATAACCGTCCTCCTTTAAAGACTGATCGTGGAGTGAATTATAGTATTGTTGTAATATAAAAGACACACTAGGCGGACATTTGCTCCTGTGCACACAAGAGCTATCAGAACACTTTAAATGCAACTCGTTTCGCTCCAACCTTAGAGGTTTGGAGTGGACACAGTGCCCAATCACCTTCTGGTGTGTTTTTGCTTTTGAAACTGGGGACTGATAGTGAGAGCCACCAGGTGCCCTCGCCATGGTGTTACCGCCCCCAGACAAACGCCACGTGTGCCTCACCACCATCGTCATCATGACCAGCATGGCCTTCATGGACGCCTACCTGGTGGAGCAGAACCAGGGTCCCAGAAAGATTGGTGTGTGTATAATAGTGCTGGTAGGGGATGTATGCTTCCTCATAGTGCTGCGCTATGTGGCAGTGTGGGTCGGTGCAGAGGTGCGCACCGCCCGAAGAGGATACGCCATGATCCTCTGGTTTCTCTACATCTTTGTCCTAGAGATAAAACTCTACTTTGTTTTCCAGAATTGCAAGGCAGACAGGAAGAGCTTGGAGACGGTGGCCAGGAAAGCTTTGACGTTATTATTATCAGTATGTGTACCGGGCTTGTACTTGGTTCTAGTGGCTCTGGATAGTATGGAATATGTGAGAACTTTCCGAAAGAAAGAGGACATGAGGAGTCGTCTGTTCTGGGTGGCTCTGGACCTGCTGGACCTGCTGGATATCCAAGCCAACCTGTGGGAGCCGCAGCGGACAGGCCTACCCATCTGGGCCGAGGGCCTGATGTTCTTCTACTGCTACATCCTGCTGCTCATCCTGCCCTGCGTGTCTCTCAGTGAAATCAGCATGCAGGGGGAGCACATGTCGCCCCAGAAGATGATGCTGTACCCGGTCCTGAGCCTGGTCACTATAAACGTGGTCACCATCCTCATACGGGGTGTGAACATGGTGCTGTTCCAGGACAGCCGGGTTTCCACCATCTTTGTCGGGAAGAACGTGGTGGCCATCGCCACCAAGGCGTCCACCTTCCTGGAGTACCGCCGACAGGTAAAGGAGTTCCCCCACCCGCAGAACGCCATGGCGCTAGAGCTGCAGCAGAACAGCCACACGCAGCCGCTGCCCAACGCCACCAGTTTACCACATGAACCTTCGCCGGCGCAGGACGTCATTGACACATGACCGCCAGCTCTGGACTGAGCATCATTAGGAACTCAAAGCTTTCTAATGAAAGCTACTGGAGGTGGAGGTGGATAGAGGAATCAGCTGCATGACGGGATGATATTCTGCTCTTGTCAAGCCCACATGAACTGCTGTGAAACCATACAAGAGATTTTCAGCATCACTGCCTGTCAGAACATACTGTAAACCTACACTTGACTCTGAGTGCAGCGTGCAGACTTTGAAATCAAGTCAAAGGTTTTTATCGTGCTATTGTGTTTTTAATTGTTTCAAATGTTTTCAAAGCTCAAACTTTTATTAAAAGACAATCTCCACAGTGTGCAGACCGGTGACATTATGTTGTGTAAAATGGGCAGCTGGTCGCCCCTCATGAGTATCTTGTATTTTTTAAAGGTCACTTTTTCAACTATGTGGCATTTCCTTTTAATTCCAGCACCCAAGGAACTACCATTCAGCGCGAGGCACTGACGGAGAGGAGGAGCAGAGATTGATAAGGGTCAGTCATGGGGGGCTATCTGTGCTGTGCTACAGCGAGGTTGGTGGCAGACGAATGCTTTTCCCTCTGTGTAGGGTTCTGCTGAGAAATGAGCTCTGTGGAAGCTGCTGCCTCGGTCAGTGTAGCGCTTTACGACCACATGTCTGATAAAAGCACCGGAGCTCAGCACTATACCGTCCACTGCAGGCATCCAAGCGTGTGTTTTACTGTGTGTGTATGTCACGCACACTCTAGCCTATAGAGTATGTGTGCCTGCAGGCGTACGTGTTCACCACAGGAGGTTTAGCTTATTTTTTTGGCACAGATGTGAGTGGTTTATGTGTGTAATGTATTGAAAATCTGAAGAAATACATGAAAATAGAAAAAAAACGTATATGGGGGTGAGATGCTTTTTGTTTCCTGTACTGTACATTCCTCCGAACCTGTAGCTGAAGCCTTGAAGTCAGAAATTTTTTCCAGAGAACGCCTCACTAATGTATTGACACAAGATACAATATAAATACTATACGAATTCAAACAGAAAAAAGTTTATTCAATTTATTATTAATAATTATTATTGTTAATTATTATTATTGTACATTCTTTACTTGTTGGAGGCAAATTATGTTTTAATAAAAGTATGAATAAAAAGATTTATGATGAAAGCATGGTTTATTTTTCCAGATTTCCCATTTACATATTTATTATTTTTAGCTTAAAGGGGACCTATCATGCAAAATGCACTTCTTGATGTATTTTATACATAAATATGTGTCCCCGGTGCGTCGGGGAACTCACGCAGCGTCAGAAAATAAAACCCTTTCTCTTTTCCTCTGTACCCAGATCTTTTAAAAGCAGGTGTACAACGAGCAGATACAGATTTGCTGCCGATATGACGTCAAAATCGGCAGCGGACCCACAGAAAGTTGCTGTCAGAAACAATGCCTGACGTGTTTTGGACGTAATCTCGTCTTTGTTTACATTAGCAAGCCTCGCTAACACTCAGAGCTAACCTGTACTGGAGAGCACATGTGTTTAAAAAGCAGGAGATTAAAAAAAATGAACTCACCTTGTGATAAACCTGCAAGAGAAAAAGCATTTGAGCTCCATACTGTTTCAGAAATAATCCTTGATGTGGTTTAGAACAGGATAGCGTTTTATCACAGCAGAATGTAACTTTATCTCCGGTAGAATTCTGATCAGGCATTAGCTCCGCCCCCTCTTTTTTCTTTTTTCAAGCTAAGGACCCAAAATATGTGTTTCTCTAACAGGGCTGCAAAAGAGGGGTATAATCAGTATGAGGCATGGCTACAATGGGTGAACTGTTTGGTATTTTAAGCAAATATATTTCCAATATAGCATAATAGGTCCACTTTAATTAAGGCAAGGCAAGTTTATTTATATAGCACATTTCAACACAAGGCAATTCAAAGTGCTTTACAAAAAACGAAAGACATTAAGAAAATGGCATTTAAAATCAGTCATTAAAAAGAAAAGCTAATAAAATAAACATAAAAAGAAAAAATACATGGATAAAAGTTACAGTGCAGTCTAAGATATGAATAGTTCAATTAAAAGCAGCGACAAAAAGAAAAGTCTTCAGCCTGGATTTAAAAGTAGTAAGAGTTCCAGCGGACCGGCAGGTTTCTGGGAGTTTGTTCCAGATATTTGGAGCATAATAACCGAACGCTGCTTCTCCATGTTTAGTTCTGACTCTGGGGACAGAAAGCTGACCAGTCCCTGAAGACCTGAGAGATCTGGATGGTTCATAATTTAGCAGGAGGTCAGAAATGTATTTTGGGCCTAAACCATTCAGTGCTTTATAAACCAGCAACAGTATTTTGAAATATATTCTTTGACACACAGGAAGCCAGTGTAAAGACTTCAGAACAGGAGTGATGTGATCCACTTTCTTAGTGTTAGTGAGGACTCGAGCAGCGGCGTTCTGAATCAGCTGCAGCTTCCTAATAGATTTTTTAGTGAGACCTGTGAAGACACCATTGCAGTATAGTCCAGTCTACTGAAGATAAAAGCATGGACAAGTTTTTCCAAATCCTGCTGTGACATTAGTCTTTTAATCCTAGATATGTTCTTTAGGTGATAGTAGGCTGATTTAGTAACTGTTTTAATGTGACTGTTGAAACTCAGGTCAGAGTCCATGACTACACCTAGATTTCTGGCTTTATCTGTTGTTTTGAACATTGCAGGCTGAAGCTCAGCGCTAACTATTATACGTTCTGCCTTGGCTCCAAAAACCATTACCTCAGTTTTATCTTTGTTTAATTGGAGAAAGTTCTGACACATCCAGTCATTGATTTGTTCAATGCACTTACTCAGTGTTTGAATTGGAGCATAGTCTCCTGGTGAAATTGTTACGTAAATGTGTGTGTCATCTGCATAGCTATGGTAACTTATTTTGTTGTTCTTCATTATCTGAGCCAGTGGTAGCATGTAGACGTTAAAGAGAAGAGGCCCCAAGATGGAGCCTTGAGGTACCCCACATGTCATATTTGTTAACTCAGATGTGTATTTACCTATAGAAACAAAGTTGTTTCTGTCCTTTAAGTAGGATTCAAACCAATTTAGAACTGTTTCCGAAAGTCCCACCCAGTTTTCCAGTCGGTCTAGTAATATGCTGTGGTCAACAGTGTCAAACGCAGCACTGAGATCTAATAATACTAACACTGACGTTCTGCTACTGTCTGTGTTTAAGTGGATGTCATTGAAGACGTTTACAAGAGCAGTCTCAGTGCTGTGGTTTGGACGAAAGCCTGACTGGAACACATCAAAACAGTTATTTAAATGCAAGAAATTACTCAACTGTTGAAAAACAACTTTTTCAATGATTTTACCTAGAAATGGAAGGTTTGATATGGGCCTGTAATTGTTCATTACTGAAGCATCTAGATTATTCTTTTTTAAGAGCGGTTTAATGACTGCAGTTTTCAGGGCCTGTGGAAAAATACCTGAGTGAAGAGATTTGTTTACTATATGAAGTAGATCTGAGGCCATGCAAGGCAAAACATCTTTGAAAAATCCTGTTGGAATAATATCAAGGCAGCAGGAGGAGGATTTCAGAAGTTGTATAATTAAGGAGTTATTGATGCCCTTTTTGTCATTGAAATGGCTACATAAAAGCAAATGTTGCACATAGCACATCAATATTTAGGGGTGATATGCCTCCACCTGGCATTAATGCTCTACCCCTCAGGCTACCACATGTCCAGTAGAGAAGCAAAGAATGTATATTTAATGTTATAAAAATGAATGAACCCTTTCTCAAATTGTTTTCTCCCAGTTCCCTTTTGTTCCATTGACACTGATCTTATTTGCACCAACCTGAGAACTTTTACAGCTGATACTGAAATGCCCTTGTGTTGCCATAAAGATTTGTATTTAACTGACCCAAGAGTTGTCAGGCTCACAGGGACAGACACTTTACTGCCGTCAGGTGAACTAAGGTTAACTGCTGATCTCAGCTCAAAGAGAGCCATTAGCGAGAACTGTCACAAGTGACAAAGAGGCTCGATGAAGAACAAAGGAGTGAGGTTCTTCTTTTCACTTTTCAAGCATAATGTAGGGCATTTAAAATATCATTATGATTTCATTACTGGTTCTCAAAATAGTTCAAAGCTGTTTATTCGAGCCACTGAAGCTTAATCATACAGACTGGACTGCAAATCCCAGAACAAACTTCACTCATATTTTAATTTACAAAAATAAATATGATTGACATATTTAATCTTTATCATTAAAGCTATTACTAGTTTGATGTGTTCTCATTTGCAGGAGTAAAACTTACAAGGAAACGATAATGGGTTTGCTCACTTTACTGGCAAATATCCACAGCAGAGCAAAGACATCAATTGCAACATCTTAATTATATTTTTAGTTATATTCCGGTAATGTGCATGGCTGGCAAATTGCTACAAGACTCAAGTTAAGGTATATTTGCTTGCTTATAAACTTTTTGCATAATAATCAGAGAACAAGACTCATAGAATCTTATTTAGAAATTACACCGCCACAAGAAACTAAAGTTAACTAAAGCGTGCACGATGAAAAGGTCATTTAATTCCCAAAGCACAGTCCAATGTTTCTTCAAGCTAATCAAACAACCAATGGTTTAACTGAGAGGATCAGTTTGGGGTTACAGTATCTGTACAAACTGCCAGTCTCTTCTCTTGCAATCTCTTAGAAAGATATTGATTTAGCTGGGTGGAGTGTTTGCTATTTCTCCAGGCATATGTCTCCAGGCAAATTCAGTTCATTCGGGTTATTTTCAGTTCAGCTTCTGTATCATAGTACCATGAGGCCTAATAACTAATAAGAAATACAAATATATGAAGTCCCTTTGACAAAGTGAAGTGTTGACACCTTAAATTCTGTAAGGTGTGAGGAAGTAGCTTTTATGGTGTGTTATGTATGTTCTATGTTATCTATTTTTTACTTTACTTATTCATACATTGCCATTGCTGTACAGTAAACAGTTCAGTTTTGCCATGATTTATATCGGTGATAATAATACTGTACTCACCAAGTACATTGTGGAGATCAGGGACGTTGCTAAAAAAAAAAAAGATCAGAAAAAAAAAAATGTCAGGCAATCATACAGGTTTCAATTAAACTCAGAAGCTCAGCCAAACCTATTAGGAGGACCAAAAAAGTGTTAAAATCATTAGTTTTCACATCAGAAGGGCAACATGCTTGTACTGCTCTGATTTTCTGCCAGGCTTTTTGGCTAAAGTTCAATTAATTAAAATGTGAACCCAAATATGCTGACATGCGTGTCCAGTGAATTTAAGACATGGAAGTTATTACATTGACAATACTAAGAAGACACATAGTAGAACATCTCCAACATGGCTGAAGATATTGAATGAAGATTTAATTCAATTTCCATTCAATTAAATGGAGGATGGGGCTTTTCTGGAAATAAAAGTAATTCTGAAGCGTCCTTGTTACTGCACCATTGTCTATCACAGATCAACTTGCTGGTGCAAGTGACTAAATAATAGTAGCAAAGGCGCATGATTTTCTCGGCAGTGATGGATTATTACAGTTTCACCTCCAAAATAAAGTGGTTCAAATAACCCAAATGTTTGGCTTTCTTACAATCGTTTTAATCATCGGAGGGCGTGTGTTTCTTTTGTTGTAGATACATCACAACATTAGGAGATCTCAGCAATTACTCAAGTGAGTTTTGATAACCAATAATAAAAATAGACAAAACAAGAAAATAAGACCCAAGTTATAATAAACTTCAAATAAATGGCTTGTCAGACTCAAAACCAGGTCATCACTGATGCATCAATTCATAACATGCCGTTAGGAAAAAAAGTACTTCCTGTTCTTTCACTGAATCCAAGCTATCACATTAATGAACATGTATATTACAGTACGCTGTTAACAGTCCATAATCTGTCACCCACAGGAAGAGGTATTACTCTCTTACAATAAATAATCTCTCAAAACCACCTTGGACATGTTATCGTCACATCCAGGTCTCTATATTAGGAACGTTTGTCCTATATTAGTGCTTTGTAAGTAGCGAGGCAGTAAATCTAGATTTTGCCATAGTGCAATGATAACAATAAAAGTATAAATAATAAAAAAAGGAAGAAATTCAATTGCACAAATCATGCAACAATAAATGTCTGAATGTTGAAATACAACAGGTGTTATCTTTTATCTCTAGCAAAGCTGAAGATGCAGCATTGAGTCATTACATAATGTCTGAGATTGTGGAGCCTTTGTAGGCATATCATGGCCTGGTTTGCACTCTGCCGCAATTCACATTATTAAATCTCTCGTATGCTGTCTAAACAGTAGACTCAGCACCTTTTTTTCTAAAAATGGGAAGATCCATATCCAGCATTTAATTAAAATGTCCCACTGTATGAATAAGTCACTCGTACCATTTAGAACCCTAATGTCTGTGACTGAGACCAAATATTCTCTCATTATTAGGCTTACATCATAATACCGCTATTGTCTGAATAAATCTTGTCAGCGCAAGTGGTTAAAGGCTTGAAAGCAAATGGCAAACTTGGGAATAGAATAAATTACCTGTGGCTGCCTTTGCAACAGATCACCTTTTCTGGGACCCTGTGAGCGAGGGATTCATTCATTAATCACCAGGCATGCGTATCGGGAATGTAAATTGTGCTCTCTATGTGTAATAACTCGGTAAAAGCGCTTTTCTCTCTCTGCCTCTAATTTACTGTGTATCCGTGACTTCCTGTAGCACTTAGTCTGAGATAAATTAAAACCAATCAGACGAGGATGGCGTTCTTAGTTCTACAGACTCTCTCTTGACCTCATTTGGATTTGCTGACTTGTCGGAGTTTGTCCACTCAGTTGCTTTACTGGTTGCTCTCTGCTTCACACTGGTTAGTAAATAGCTCTCACATCGTAATCACTTTGGCTACACTCCCCTACGACTGTACTACCCACCAAGCACAGTAATCTATATAGAAATCACTCTTTGACTGTGCTTCCATCATAGGACTGCAAACACATTTATGTCCACTGGAGTCTTGGTCAACAAACAACAGCCTTCCTAATAACTGCAGTTAGACAAAGTGTGGGATTGGATTATGACATTACAGCTCTCCGTGCCAATTAGTAGAGCTTTACTTCAGTTTAGGGGTTCTCAGAGTGTGACACTGTAGGTCAAGCAGACTCAACTTCAAACAGGAAGTGTAGTGTTGCCATGGAGATACTGAGTTTTCAAGCTGCATTCGTCATTCGGGCATATTTTTTACATTTTGGTGAAAAGCCTCATTAAAAGTAGGCAGTATTATATTTTCAGATTCCAATGTTGCATTGGATGCAACTACCATCCTTAAATGTGTGACATTTCTTCCTTTCTATGAACCATACATGTGTTTTTTTTTATTTAAAGTTAAAGAAGATGCAGACTAGTTTATACATATATGATGTTTCCTCTGCACTGTAGCATAGTGTATCTTCACCTAACAGAGGTGTATTCAGCGACTAATCAAAAACACCTGTGTGTGAGCAGCAGTGTATGCTTTTAATTCTTAGTTATTGCGGGTTATTTTACAATAAAACAACAAGTGTGTTCACATTTCCGTTTTGGTTTAACAAACAAGACACGCCATGTTAACTACAAAGCTTTTCAAATGCTGGTATTTATATATTTTAAGTTGCAAATAGAGCTATGCTAGATGTTCCCCCTTCTTTCAGTCTTACCCCATGCTAGCTAAACGTATCCCCAGCTGGCTCCCTACTTAACGCACAGATATGAAAATGTTATATCTTAATTTAAGCCTCGTTAAGAAAAGACAGATTTCCTCTCACGCCTCAGTTAACATTAACAAGACTAAAACAAGAGAATATTTCACTTACTTGTGTCAGGTGGCCAGAAGCAAGACTCCAGATTATTGCTAATGTTGCTCCATGGTTGCTCCATTGCCCCTTAATGTGTACACTTTTTCAATCCACAATTAATATATATATATACAGTTGCAAGAAAAAGTATGTGAACCCTTTGGAATTACCTGGATTTCTGCATAAATTGGTCATAACATGTGTTCTGATCTTCATCTAAGTCACAACAATAGACAAACACAGTCTGCTTAAACTAATACCACACAAACAATTATATGTTTTCATGTTTTTATTGAACACACCATGTAAACATTCACAGTGCAGGGTGGAACAAGTATGTGAACCCCTAGGCTAAAGACTTCTTCAAGAGCTAATTGGAGTCAGGAGTCAGCCAACCTGGAGTCCAATCAATGAGACGGGATTGGAGGTGTTGATTAAAGCTGCCCTGCCCTATAAAAAATGCACACCAGTTTTTAATTTGCTATTCTCAAGAAGCATTGCCAGATGTGAACCATGCCTCGCACAGAAGAGCTCTCAGAAGACCTACGATTAAGAATGGTTGACTTGCATAAAGCTGGAAAGGGTTACAAAAGTATCTCAAAGCCTTGATGTTCTTCAGTCCACGGTAAGACAAGTTGTCTATAAATGGAGAAAGTTCAGCACTGTTGCTACTCTCCCTAGGAGTGGCCGTCCTGTAAAGATGACTGCAAGAGCACAGCGCAGAATGCTCAATGAGGTGAAGAAGAATCCTAGAGTGTCAGCTAGAGACTTGAAGAAATCTCTGGCACATGCTAACATCTCTGTTGACGAATCTACGATACATAAAACGCTGAACAAGAATGGAGTTCATGGAGGACACCACGGAGGAAGCCACTGCTGTCCAGGAAAAACATTGCTGCACGTTTGAAGTTTGCAAAAGAGCACCTGGATGTTCCACAGCACTACTGGCAAAATATTCTGTGGACAGATGAAACCAAAGTTGAGTTGTTTGGAAGGAACACACAACGCTATGTGTGTACTTTTTCTTGCAACTGTATATATATGTACATTGTAATCATATGTCTACGTTATGTTTTCCAGGTTGTTGCGTTGCCCCAGGGTGGACTAAATAATGCATTAATGAAGCTTAAACATTGTATCGTTAGGTAGAAGCAGGTGCAAACCAAAACACTGCCATAGAAATAGGGCAAATAGAAAAGAAAGGAAAGGTAGCAGCAATGTATATAATTAAAACATGTAGAAGATGCACCACATGTAAACTATATAACAAAAATATATAAGAGATGTAGCAGTGAAACAAAAAACATAAACAAATATATCCATCCATCCATCCATCTTCTCCCGCTTATCCGTGGTCGGGTCGCGGGGGTAGCAGTTCCAGCAGAGAGCCCCAAACTTTCTTTTCCCTGGCCACATCAACCAGCTCTGACTGGGGGGGTCCCAAGGCGCTCCCAGGCCAGCAAAGAGATATAATCCCTCCACCTGGTCCCAGGTCTACCCCTTGGTCTCTTCCCAGCTGGACGTGCCTGGAAGACTTCCCTAGGCGCCCAGGTGGCATCCTAACTAGGTGCCCGAACCACCTCAACTGGCTCCTTTCGACGCGACGGAGGAGCGGCTCAACTCCGAGTCCCTCCCGGATGACAGAACTTCTCACCTTATCCCTAAGGGAGACACAGCCACCCTGCGGAGAAAACCCATCTCGACAGCTTGTATCCGCGATCTTGTTCTTTCGGTCATGACCCATCCTTCATGACCGTAGGTGAGGGTAGGAACCAAAATGGCCCGGTAGACAGAGAGCTTTGCCTTCTGGCTCAGCTCCCTTTTCGTCACAACGGTGCGGTAAAGCGACTGCAGTACCGCTCCCGCTGCTCCGGCCCATCTCACGCTCCATTGTTCCCTCACTCGAGAACAAGACCCCGAGATACTTGAACTCCTTCACTTGGGGTAAGGACTCATTCCCTACTTGGAGTGGACAGTCCATCGGTTTCCTGCTGAGAACCATGGCCTCAGATTTGGAGGTGCTGATCCTCATCCCAGCCGCTTCACACTCGGTTGCGAACCGATCCAGTGAGTGCTGAAGGTCGCAGACCGATGAAGCCATTAGAACCACATCATCTGCAAAAAGCAGTGGTGCAATCCTTAGTCCACCGAACTGCAGACCCCCTCGACTACGCTTCGAAACCCGATCCATGTATATTACAAACAGGATTGGTGACAAAGCGCAGCCCTGGCGGAGGCCAACCCTCACCGGAAATGGGTCCGACTTACTGCCGAGGACCCGGACACAGCTCTCGCTTTGGGAGTACAGAGATTGGATGGCCCTGAGTAGAGACCCCCTCACCCCCGCAGCACCTCCCACAGTAGCTCCCTGGGAACTCGGTCATACGCCTTCTCCAAGTCTACAAAACATATGTAGACCGGATAAGCGTACTCCCAGGTCGTGGAACGACGGATCAGCTTTTTACTCTCGCAAGGATCCTAAACAAATATCATCATTAAATATGCATAAACATAACACTGTATGCTATACAGAAATACTGCAATGGTCACATAACATTTAGATGAATACATGTCATGACAGATTGAAAACGAAACACACACAAATAGTGAAAAAAGTCATGATTTAATGTTGAATCAATGCCAACTTTAACAAAATATAATGCACTCATAGATTCATCTTATTTTAAACATAGATAAGAATACACTGCATTATGATCGCTTTCTTCTAAAAACCAAGCCATGCATCCAAATCAGCTTCAGTGTTATAGTTTTAAATGAAATATGATTCTGAGTGTGAATCTTAAGAAATAAAGTAAACGGAAACCTTGGACCCTTTCGAACGGTGTCCTTTTAATAATATATGTCTATTGATTAGCTTAACAAAAGTCCACAGTGCTCAATTATCTATGGTACGTTACACATCCTAACTATAACCTTGAATAAAGGGCTCAGAGCATGACTCACCATTAGGTATTTCCAGATGGTCTAATCAAACTATGTCTCCATTGCGCACTGTTCACTTCAACTGGCTGACTGCTTAATATTCATACATACGTAGATAAGGAGGTATTGTGTTACCTTCATGAACTGTACAGTGTGTGCAGAATGGATTAATCACGGAGCCACAATGCACAAGGGAACAGAATGTGGGGGCTGCCATAAACAGATAAGAATAAATGAAAGCTGAGTTTGCACCGTCGTAGAAGGTCCTGCTGTTAGTTGTGAAAACAGCTGACTGTCCTTTATGACTTCATTTATGTCATATTTAAAAAGTGAGTTCATTATTGTCTTTGTTGCTTGAAAAAAGTTCCCAAATCACCCACGGATTACAGCTCTGATAATGTCACTGTTCTCATCATTATTCATTTTTCTTTAATTGTATCTAGTTATAAAGTATGCAGACGGTTTAAATACCAGCGAAAGGTCACAGTGGTAATGGAGTACAATAGCAATGTACCATTTAAGCATTGGGGCTTGTTAGCTTACAGGCTTTAAATGGACTCAGCCAGAAGATGTTGGACTTCTGAACAAAAGGACAGGAGTAATTTCAACCAAAAAAACATTTAAAAAAGGAAACATGACAAGACTATGTGAGAGTGCAATTCTACGGAAGCTTTGCACACTTTAAAAATGCTTTTTCTAAAGAGCTACTTGGGTTTAGGTTTACACATTTGGATTCACTTAATTCAGTCAGACAACTCACATGTTTCTTATATGTTTATTGGAAGAAGCATATATAGTTTGAGTTTCGCGTCAGGCTCAGGCCTCATCACTCCACAGATTTACAAAGAACATTGAGTGATGATTAGATAACTATTCCCCAAGCCTACAGGTGGATGCTAGGATGGTGGTGGGGCAGGCAAACAACAGCGACATGAAACACAGCAGCAGTAGCAACGTGAACACAGCAGAAGGGTACGAACGCAGCTTCAGCAGCATTAGCGAGGCAGCGGCAGGAAGACCTGGCAGCTTAAATAGAGCGGCAGGTTTAGGAGAATGTGTTTGGTTGGTTGTAAGAGGGACGAGGTGCGTCACGTGTTAATGTATCACTGCTGCTCCAACCCTGTCTCCTAAAAATTACGTTCCCACAGAACTAAACTGCATTCTCAATTACGTTTAGCTAGAAACGTATTTACTCCCACGTTACGTTAGTTATGAACGTATCTCAAATACGTTTATTTTCTACATATCTTCTAGAAACATGTTTTCTCCCAGGTTACGTTCCTTATGAACGTATCTGAAATACGTTTATTTTCTACATATCTTTGCCATTTATTGTCTTGCTTATAATAATGATAATAGTCATTTATAAATATCATTTTAGAGCACACCTTTGAAATCGACAATCGGGCTCGATATATGGTTAAATTAAAATCAGTAGGCGAGGCTGTAATTTCTCCAGCTGTTACTCTCATGTGCGAGGCAGAACATAATAGTTTTAACATGCCAAAAAGCTGCTGTGTCGTTTATTGCACCTCAAACATTAAAACAAATCCAGAGTTACGTGTTTCTGTACTTCCTCTAAGAAGAAAGGACAGTAACAGAAGAGCTCTGTGGCTTCAGGCTTGATCGCCGTTCAAATGACAGCGTTGGTTTCCCCAAAAGTGGGCGGGGCTGTAAAGTGAAGTAGATTTTACTGTCATCTATTATTCAAAACCATTCTATTTATTCTAACGTATTACATGCCAGTGTTTTATCTTTTTATTTATTTGTTTTTATTTTAAATCGTATAATGTCGGACTTTTTTTGTCGTCTTTGAGGAAAAGAAATGGGGTTTAGAGATTCAAAATACTGAAATCTGTATTTTTTTAAATCTCTTCCTTCTAATTTGTTATTCTTTTCTAAATAACACACTGTTATTTACTCAACAATAGCACACAATTATCCTTGTTTTTATTTATTCGTTTAATTCTATAATCTTGGGCATTTTAGCATACTTTTTAGCCGTAAATAAAGTCACCAGAAACAGACGGGACATTTCGAGATTTAGGATGGCCCAAGACACTACACTACCCATAATCCCCAGCTATCGTTTGGGACTACAGTCCCGTTGACAAACCCCGTGATGTTGCGCCAAGGTTACGCCGAGCGTCAAGCTCTTTGAAATGGAACGAAACCACGGCAGACTATTCAAAACTGGACTCGAACGCCCCACCAGAACTACACATGCTGGCTATTGTGTTTCGCAACATGTTCTCTATGGCACGTCTCTACTGGGAATTGTAGTTTTAAAAGACGTTTTTCCCAAATGTAGAAGTTGACAGTATTAAACTGTGTACAGCCCTGGAGGTTTAGGCGATAGGAAACACATTGGTGTGTACACATTTAAAACATGTAATTACTAAATGGGTGAAAATCGCTTGTATCCATAATGGGCAGCATTAATATATACCCACATGACAGCTCATTGTTACTTTGTTATTCTACTCCACTACAATTCAGAGGTTAACCTGGTATTTTTACTCCACTACATTTAGTTTAGTTACTTTGCAGATTCTGATTAATGATGTGGAATATAAACAACCCTTAAAGCAGACTTTAGTTACACCTGAATACAATTCAGGGAAGGTGATTGTCAAGTGCCAACAATCAGGAGAGATATTTGATAGTTGGTGCTTGAGAAGACTAAACATTTATCTGCAGATCTTTATAAAGTATATTCATTACTCGTTATTCTCTACTAATAGTTAATTAAAAACTGTATAATGGCTATTTTGCATATCCCTTTCAAGATTTCAAGGTTTTCTAAGGTGTATTGATCTTATACACAACTTGGGTCGCAGGTTCCTCAACAGACATCTATCAATATGTGTGTACTGTATACCTCCACCATTAAACTGTCATATTCTGCACATTTCTTATTCTATCTACATACATAAGAGTATAATTAATGTGTATAATATCATTTAAAATAAGTGTTTCAACATAGTTAACATTGCAGGAAAGCAATATTTTAGACGTTAAGTACTTTGTCAGGCTTAATATTCATCTGTAGATAGATACCCCCAGAGCTTTTTTCTTGTTTAAAAGAAGACCTTAACCTAAAGTATTTTTTAATGTGTTAATAAAGGTTAATTCGTTTTTCTGTTTTGCACATCCTCCTATTAATATCTTTGTACATCCAGCACTAAACTGTTTTATTGTAGAGATCACTGAGTATCTTCTTGACTTTTTATATTCTATATTTCTATCATTGACCTTCTACTTTCCCCCTATGAAAGTATGTACTCTTAATATTGTTTTGATCAAATAAGATTATTCAACAAAAATAATTCAATAACATGCTTTAACCACTAGGCGGTGCACACAAGGTACACACAGCATACTAATAATAACTTTGTATTATTAGTGTAGACACTTATGTATAACATCTGAAGATGTGTAGTTTTATTCATGTTTTTACATAATTTTACAGGATATTGCTATACTATTTCTCTTGTTTTACTTCTACACATTAATATCTGATTTGTAAAACATCACAGACAGAAAGGCATAGGCTATCCGTCATTTAATAGTAAGCTATTGAAATTGTGATTCCATAGATGTGTCTCCCATCACCCAAATCCCCTGACTATTCTCTCAACTCAGTATTTACATTCTTATATTCAAAGAAAATCAGTAATATCTTTAAAAACTACAAGTCCTGTTCTATCAGCTGTGCACCGTTATGGTGTAAATATAACCTATATACCAATTGGATCAAATATAAAAGTCAGCCGAATTACTATTGATACTGCAAGGAGACGTATTTTGTGAAAAGAAATTGAAGATGTTGTTTAATTGTTGATATATCTATGATCCACGTCAAGTATTCAGTTTTGGCAGCAGTTCTCCTGTTTGTCTCTCTCTATAAATAAAGAATTACGGCAGATGTGTAATATTTAATGCAGCCGAACCGTGTATTACAATGCCGTTATGTGATGACTTCCAAAGAGAAAAGCAAGCACACTCTGAATTAGGTATTATTTTATTTTTCGTTGTCGGATATCATATCTCCATATCATATCAACACCATATCCCAGCGTGCATTGCGGCTAAAACATCCAATCAAAAAGCTTCAAGCTGAGGATCTTGGGTAATCAGTTTAGTGGGTTTGTGGTGTGTATCGCTCAAAATGTCCCGTCTGTTTCCGGTGACTTTATTTACGGCTAAAAAGCCCAAGATTATAGAATTAAATGAATAAATAAAAACAAGGATAATTGTGTGTTATTGTTGAGTAAATAACAGTGTGTTATTTAGAAAAGAATAATAAATTAGAAGGAAAAGATTTTAAAAAATACAGATTTCAGTATTTTGAGGCTCTGAGCCCCATTTCTTTTCCTCACAGACGGAAAAAAAGTCAGACATTATACGATTTAAAATAAAAACAAATAAATAAAAGATAAAACACTGGCATGTAATTTACGTTAGAATAAATAGAATGGTTTTGAATAATAGAGAGTAAATCTACTTCACTTTACAGCCCCGCCCACTTTTGGGGAAACCAGCGCTGTCATTTGAACGGCGATCAAGCCTGAAGTCACAGAGCTCTTCTGATACTGTCCTTTCTTCTTAGAGGAAGTACAGAAACACGTAACTCTGGATTTGTTTTAATGTTTGAGGTGCAATAAAAGACACAGCAGCTTTTTGGCATGTTAAAACTATTATGTTCTGCCTCGCACATGAGAGTAACAGCTGGCGAAATTACAGCCTCGCCTACTGATTTTAATTTAACCATATATCGAGCCCGATTGTCGATTTCAAAGGTGTGCTCTAAAATGATATTTATAAATAACTAATTATCATTATTATAAGCAAGACAATAAATGGCAAAGATATGTAGAAAATAAACGTATTTAAGTTACATTCATAACTAACGTAACGTGGAAGAAAATATGCTTCTAGAAGATATGTAGAAAATAAACGTATTTGAGATACGTTCATAACAAACGTAACGTGGGAGAAAATACGTTTCTAGAAGATATGTAGAAAATAAACGTATTTGAGATACGTTCATAACTAACGTAACGTGGGAGAAAATACGTTTCTAGCTAAACGTAATTGAGAATGCAGTTTAGTTCTGTGGGAACGTAATTTTTAGGAGACAGGGTTGGCTGCTCGCAGGCTTCGCCCCATTTGTGGGTTTTCTTCCAAACTAATTCAAAATCCCTTTGACATTTTAATAACACAAACAAAAATCCAGCGCCACAACTGTGTTACAATGCTTACAAATGTCATGTGAATCATTCATTTAGTCTAGAAAGTGTTCTTAAGAAATGTCATAATGTTTACTTTTTCACATTTCAAATAAAATTATGTAAACCGGCCTTCTCTGATTGAGCTGTCCATCAACAGACATTTTCAATCTGTGATAAGGGATGGCAAGAAAATATCACTTTATTTTAAAGGAGCTACAATTCGGAAAGGATTGGGAACTATTACTTGAACAAACATTTTCCCAAAAGCCCAGGACCTCCAAGATTTACATGTCACCAGCTCGACAGAATAAGACCAAAAAGGGGTTTACAGATTACAGCTAGTCTGAAGAATCCAAATTACTTTCTGTCAACAGTTTTTATGAGGACATTTTTTAAAGTTAAAGAAGTTAAAATAGAACCTATTCACACTGAGATCTGTGGATTATCTTGAGTTACCGGGAAATTGTTTCTGGGAAGAGATGTTTCTGTTTTTAATGTATTTTCTTTCGCGTCAACCACAAAATTCAATTTACCATTGAAGTGGGTTGGAAGCAAAAATATAAGAGACAATATATCAAAACATCTGCAATGAAAAACAGCACAAGAGGTGGGTGGTAATCTTTGTTTTCTAATTTGAACTTTCTCCTTAAAAAAGAAATGCAGCCAGTTTTCACAAGCCAATGTCAGTACTCTGAAAAACAAACATATGTAGGTACACCACAGAGAAAGACAAACAAACCAGCAGTTAAGAGAACACGAGCGACCCACAACACCTTCTGTTCAGCAGCGCAGGGTGCCCTTAAAAGGGATTGCAGAGAGCAGCAGCAACCCAGTTTGTTCACCATCCATCAATGCAGCACAGCAATTCACCCAAACAGCACAGTGGAGTCAAAAAAATACTGGCAAGGAAAAGAAAATGTCCCCTAACTGTAACTGTGGGGGCGGTGGGGGAACATATAAACAACTTTCCAAAGCAGGATTACGGTGCTGCATGTGGAGGCCAGGATGCGTGGGCCTTGTCTATATGTGGTACAACAAATGGTAAAGGGGAGCTAAGCCGGCGTTCAGGGGAGACACGAAGAAGCAGCACGAACGTCTTGTTAGGGGGGCAGACAGGGAGCTCATCAGTGCACAAGATCACGGCTGACAGAGAAGCTTGTTAACGGCGGAGCCAAAAGGGTGGCTCATTAGGAAGAAGAACCAGGAGCCTGCCCGGGCCATGCTGGTCTCACCAGATGGCTGCCTGTCTGCTGGCTGATGAAGAATATGGACATCCATCATTTGCTAATTATGTGCAATATGTTTTATGTGCAGGAAATCATACTGAAAGGATTCATTGTAGTCATTGTTTGACTTTGTCACAGTTTGATTTCTGAAACTTTTATATACTGCCAGAGTTGTATTCACTGGGGTGAAGGAGCTCCGGTTTAATTACATACTGAGCAGTAACAACGTGTGTCCATGACACTGGGACATGAATCCTGTTGCAACATTGCCCCCTACTGGTTATAACAACTACAACAACAAAAAACACTGATGGAGGCTAGATCCAATCATATTTTTGCATCATTCACCACTCAATAGGCTCTTCACATGTTGCCAGCCGTCACGATAAATAACAGATTGTTTGCAATCACACTGTCTCGCAAATACAGCGCTCTTCAGCTTGATTATCGCACTGGAAAAGTTTTCAGTGAGGACCAATAAATCATTATTCATCATTCAACACAAGCTGTTGCTGCAACGTCTAGACCGTGAGTGGGTCTTATCCATTTTAGATCTTGTATTCAGGGATGCTTCAACTAAATAGCAGCTGATTTATTTGCCATCAACTCTCACACATATCCTAAAAATTAAAAGTATTGTTGCATGGTATTACTTTTAGCGCCAACAGTGTGAATCTATTTACAGCTGGTATGATTGCATTTTTAAAAATCTGATTTTTTTGTATTGAATAAAAGCATGGCTAGTAGAATGAAAAATAAATAAAAGATGTAATCAGACCAGAATATATTAGAAAGAGTTTTTGAGGCATACACTTTTGTTGTGCTTTAATGTCTACTGGTGCAAAAGCGTACCTAATGAGTACATGAAACTCATTAAATGTGCCTTAAGGGTAATTTCACAAAGAAATATAACATATACTGCTAGAATCAGTGTGAAACTGTGCTGTGTGATTTGGTTTCTGTTTAAAGGGGGAAATGAGTCAGCATGTCTGAAGTTGTCCTCCAGTGGTAATTTGCTGTTAATTAAAACTCACAGTAATGGTTCAGAATAAATTACAGAAAAAAATTAAATGTTCAGTACACAATATTGTTGGGATACTTTTCTTTAAACCTTCATAAATGAGAGAGAGAAAAATCCATTAACAATACAACAATGTCAAAAGTTCTAGAACTAAAATCCACCTTAAGGAACCTCCACCAGAGACGGCGTACAGAGAGGAGGTCGAAAACCTGACATCTTGGTGCCAGGATAACAACCTCCATCTCAACGTCAGCAAAACCAAGGAGCTGATTGTGTATTACAGGAAGCAGCAGAGAGAGGGACACGCCCCCATCACCATCAATGAGACTACAGTGGAGAGAGTCAGCAGCTTCAGGTTCCTCTGTGTCCACATCACTGAGGACCTGACATGGACTCTTCACACCTCCATCACCAAAAAAGCTCGACAGCGGCTCTTCTTCCTCCGCAGGCTGAGGAAGTTCAACATGGACTCCAGGATACTCTGCAACTTCTACAGGTGCACCATAGAGAGTATCCCGACTGCAGTGGCGTAACAAGGTTGTGATTGGCCCGGTGCAAATATTGTTTTGGGGCCCCCTCCCCCCATCGCCCAAAACATAAGCACACGCTGATGCGCTCACACACGCACGGACACACACAGACACACACAACCCCCTCCCGCACCCTCCGCTCTTCGTCCGTAGGACTTCTCACCGTCCCAAGCTGTCGCCTCAAAACCATGGGTGCTCGAGCTTTCAGCTGCTCGGCTCCCAGACTCTGGAGCTCCCTGCCACGACACATCCGACAGTCTGATTCCATAACAACATTCAAAACCCACCTGTTCAAACTGGCATTTTCTCTATAATCTGTACCCCGTGTCCTTTTGTGTCCTTTTGTGTCCTTTTGTAGTCAATTTCCTGTTGTTTGTCTTGTCTTACCCCGCCTGATACTTCACTAAATCCACTGTTTTAATTTGTAAGGTAAAATTGTAAATGTAAATTGTAAATCTGTAACCCTGTAAGGTGTCCTTGGGTGTTTTGAAAGGCGCCCCCCAAAATAAATGTATTATTATTAATAAGTGCCACATGTAGGCCATCAACAACAACCTGCCCTGGCCTCAGCCCACTACAGCCTGACAACGGCACAGCAAATAATCACACAATCACTTTACAGAATTAATTGAGATTTTGAGGACGATGTATGACAAAATAAACTGTCTAATTTCGTCAGTTTAGCCGTTACATCTCCTTGTTCTCTCTTGTCCTTTCTCTTTTGAGTGCCGCTCTTGTGCTTTGGTTTGCAATACATTATAAATGCAAGCCATTCCATTCCATTTTTTATAATGCTGCTGCTAGCTACAGTACCTATAACTTTTGAGGTTGATTAAACGGTTCACTCGTCACGCAATGTATCACATTCACATGACATGAAGGGGAGCAAGGTCATTGGACAGACATTATTTTAATTTTTTTTGCATGGGCCCCTGTCCGGCTCTGGGCCCCGGCTGCATCGCGGCCTTGTATGGCAGCTGCAATCGTAAGGCTTTACAGAGGGTGGTGAAAACTGCACAGAACATCACCAGGACGGAGCTGCCATCCATGGAGGACCTTTTTACTTCCAGCGGCTCAGGAAGAAAGCCCTCAGGATTATAAAAGACTCCCATCACCCCAGCCACAAACTGTACTGTCTGCTGCCGTCTGGCAGGCGGTACCGCGGCATCCGGACTAAAAAAACTGGGGAAGTGAAAAAACTACAGGAAAGTGAAAACTGCATAATCATCATATGGCCCCTTTAAGTGTGAAATTACAATGTTGCATTATGGGAACTGAGGGATCTAGTGTTTTTGGACCAGGGACTAAAAGTCTTGGCATCTGCTGCTTACAATTTGAGCATATAAGTTTGTGTCTTCCAACTTGTAGAAGATCAATAACATATTGCTGCATTACAACTTTAAGAAAAGTGTTATCAGCAGAAGGTTGACATGATTACATATTAGGAAAAAAAGTCAATCTGCAGAAAAGTGTTTTTTAGTGCAGTATCTTAATCTAAAAAGTAACTTCAGCTGTAGAATACATTTAATGGAATAAAAAGTACATTTATTTACTCTAAAATGTATATAGGTATAAAGTAACAAACAAAACTACAAAGTATATTACTTTTCGCCATTGACTTTAACCTAATATGGATAGAGTCAATGGTGAAAAGTAATATACTTTGTATGGGGCGTACAAAACCGAAGAAATGCCCTTCAAACTGTTTAAAACATCAGTGCATGCTGTGAAAAACAAAACCGAACAAGCAGCAGATACCTCTAGAAATGGCTTCATTTAATTATGTGTTTCACAAACAATTCAAGAATTTATGAGACAAATGTACAGGAATTATTTTTGACATTTTATTTATTTTCTTCACATTATTGCTTTACAGTAAAATGCATTGGTTGGATATGTCCAGTATAGCAAGACAATACATTCATATAAGTTATACAGATGTCCTCAGTAATGTTTTTATAGTAACTAACTTTACATTAAATATATTTTTTTTAATCATTTATTATTCTTGACAAACAACTCCCACGTCACATTGAGCTCACAGTGCATCAGGTCGCATTCAATCAAGAAATACATACCGGTCCTCTCTTGTGTTCAATTGCCATTTCTAACTTGTGTGTTCTAAAGTGTGTGCGCTTATTTTGTACACAGGATTTTTCATACATTCTGGATGTATGCAAAGCTACGACAAAAACGGCATTTGAATACTAATAATTTTTTTCCCCCACGTCCAAAAAAAGTGACTTGTAACCAAGCTGTGAGTCAGACAACCGGTGAGAACTGTGTCTAGATGAGGACAAAAGAGTAGTGTTTCCCCCCTGCTGTGCCACTCAAACATGGCAACAGGGCCATGACCACACAGAGCAACAACAATATACACAAAATAAATAACCCTGCACATTCTGAATCAACTCAAGTACGGACATTCCTTCCCCAGAAAAAGCATCAAAAAGTAGGTCCTGTTTCTATATAAGACCCACTGTAAGGGTTCAGGAGGAGGAAGGATGTCATAGTGGAGCCGTCTGTAGGCCCTGTGTGGTCAACTCCGTCCAGTAAACACAGCAGTTTGAACCCTGATGGAGTAGTGGGTCCAACTTTTTTTTTTTGTATTTCTTTTTTTTCCCCTTTAAGTCTGTTCTCATCCATGTCCTTTCAAAAATAACAACGTCCCGAGGGAGGTGGAGGAAAGTCATCCATGCATTCCCTGCTGCTCCTTCAGCTAGGGTTAGTGGAGAGTTAATGCCCTTGTGCAGGAGGAGACAAGAGTGGAGAAAGAGGGGGCAAAAAAGGAGAATGTGTGTAGGACTTCACTCAGCGCCACAGTTCCAGAAATGTCCTTTGTGCTCAGTTCCTCCGTTTTTACTAAACACACACCTGTGAGCTCACACATCAAGTACTACTAGACAAACCAACGTCACGAGGTTCCCCCCGTCTCTATATGGCAACCTTGCAGGGGCCCTCTGTCACATAGAATTCTTTAAATTGAGATTGCATATACAAGAGCCTGCTGCCAACGGTGTGGCACAGGAATAATTTCGACACTGAAAACACTCCCCACACTCACGTTTAGTCTCTGCACCGCACTTGTGGACTCCTCACGGGCATTTTTGCAAGATGTCAAAATGTCTGGATTGCAGTGTAGCTGCCGATTTTTGTAAAGTGGGTCGGGCGGTATCCATCGTGATTCCCAGAAGTGATGCTGTGGAGGAGCTGCATGTAATGTCCCAGCATGCACTGCAGTCAGAGGCGGGTGTGCTCATGGTGTTAACGAGGTTCCAGTCCATCCCAAGTGTGGAGAGCCCGGTGTGGGAAACATAGCGTGGGCCCATACACCACACACACACACACACACACACACACACACACACACACACACACACACACCTCACTCACACTGAAAATACACACGCACAGAAGGAAGCACTAGTTGATTCAGAATGAGAGGACAGCTGTTAAAGTGCAATATCTACATGTAACTCAAAAATCAAGAGACCACACCATCGCCATCTGTTGGAGTTGTCCATCTCCGAGTTTCCCTGATAACCGTCGGCTGTGGTTGGCACCCCCGCCCTGGGTAGAGGGGCTGAGGTACCCCCTACTGGCCAGAGGGTGTGATAGCAGACAGTCAGTGTTGAGAACCGCCTTGTTTCTTTGCATTTACTGTAAAACAATGACCTCCATGCTGTGGCTGTCTCCAGATGACCACAAGTCACCTGATGATGAAGAAAATCCAATGCATCCACAGATTTGGAGCCAGTTTTTTTTTCTGAAGTTGTGCAGAGGGAAAAGTGGACTGTCCCATTGATGAATGAATAAACGCTGGAGTGGATTCTCCACCAGCAGCCACGCACCCCTCTGAGTGGTCAAATCTCCTTACAGCACAAAGCAAGAAAAGCGTTTCCATGTGCAATTTCTTTCAGTGAAAAACAGGCAATGTCCTATATTTGCAACAAGCTCTCCTTCGCACATCATACGAGACAAAACCTTGGTTTGAAAAAAAAAAAATACAAAATAAAATAAGTGTTTACAAGTTTACATTGTGCAGTGCTGCATATGCATAACACCCTCAGTCATCTGATCTGTGACATTTCTGGACACAAAGCGTCCTGACAAAATGTCATCTTTTTTTTTTAAGAAAAAAAGCAGTTTTGATCAAGCAAGATGAAGGTTGAGAAGAGTAGCAGAGAGGGATCGAAGCGCTAACACTATTTGCTCCCTGATGCCAAAGGCCATGCCAGGGTATTTGGGTCCAGGAGGGGGGGAGCTGCCGAGGACAAAGCCCTCCTCCGTGGAGGGGGAAAAGGAGTGTATTTTATCTTTGGGTGCCGGGGTTACTGTAATTGTTTTAGGAAGAAAGCGAGGAGAGTTCTGTCTATGTGGGGATTTTGGTTGGAATCATATGATTTTTTTCTTCTTCACAGACTCTGGTTTGGTTTGTGGAAAGTCTTTGGAAATGGTGTGTGGAAATCTACAATGTGAAAACAGTGACAACACACACACCGACAATCAACAGGGGCACTTATGATTCTGAGATCCCCGACATCTAAAGGCATGCTAGATGGGTAGAAAGCTAGCAGGCGCACAAGAGGAAATAAAGACTTTAACTGCAATAACAGGGAAAGCCTGAAAGAAATGGGCATTAAGGACCGGCACTGTGTGACAAGAGGTCAACTTAGAGAAGCAGAACAGAGTCCACTCTTACAGCTAAACTGCCTCTTTAGGAAATGAGATTCATATTTGGGACAAAGGATTGCAAGTAAGGAAAGGAGTCTGCAGATAGGTCCAGTATCATTGAAAGAAAAAGAAAAATGTTGGGTTGCCATGGGAGCGTTGAGGTTTTGGTATGCGATTCCTGCGCAGTACTCTACTCCTCCATGCACATGGGCAGGTTGACGAAGGTGAACACGTTGTACTCGATCATGACGGAGAAGCAGAGGAAGATGGCGTACAACACCAGCACGTAAATGCCCAGCTTCGTGTCCAGCCTCCACTTGTTCACGTGGATCCCCAGCACCTGCACGCATACAAAATAGGTCAGTGTGGTCATCGAAGTTTAGTCGTTTTAGCAAAAATAAAATGATGGAGAAAAATAAAAGCTGAATTATAGGCAGTAAAATGTCACTACTACACATAAAATGCATATTTCATCATTAAAGTTAAATCTATAAGAAGCATTTTCATCTTTGCTCAGAGATTACACCACAGCAGTGTTTTTATCTGTGTAGATGTTAATAATTTCTGCAGCTGGCACACCGGCACAGAAAAACATGGATAAACTGTAATTTCAAAAACCCATGTTTGTTTGATGTCAAATTGTAAAGTAGGAATATATTTCAATTCAGTTCTGGCCAGAAAGTCAGACATAATTGCTTTAAAAAAGGATCATTTTGGTTTATTTTCTCCAGTGAGAGTGTCCCATTCAGATTGCTTGATGATGACGAATAACTACCCAAATCTCGCTCTGTTTATTCCAAAAAGAAAAATGTTTAAACCTCCTTTGCAGCAGGGAATATTTCACAGGAAAAACAACACTGAATTTAAATGTTTTGGTTAGTCACTATTGTGTAACAGAGCATCTGTCAGTGATGAGAACAGGGATCTTGTTTTTCTGTAATAATGTACCGTTAATTTTGACTTCAGACATGTCCGGCAAACAGGCATTCTCCCTGGGAGTGGTCAATATGTTTGTATAGCGTAGACATCCTTAACTATTACTCACCGTGAGGGCCACAGAGCCCAGCAGAAGCACCACAGAGTACAACAGGCCCTTACTGTTAATCATCACCTGCAACACACAAGGGAAAAACAACAATTCACCTGCAGCTCCTGAACGTTATCGGTCAACATCAAAGATAAGGAGTAACTGCATTGTTTGTTTCCTACGCTCACATGCACACTAATACAGAGTGAACATGAGTTTTTGTGAAGAAACCAAGCTCATTACCTCCGATCCATAGCTCACACACATGGTCTGGATCGCCCAGGGAGCCCCCAGCCCCACGAGAATATCAAACACATTACTGCCAATAGTGTTGGACACCGCCATGTCTCCCAAACCTGCAACAAAACCAAAAGTAGTAAGAAGGAGCGAGGGTAAGGAAGTTTCTCTTCTATGCTTTCAGGTCAAGGAAACTTATTTTTCTAATCGATGGTTAATGATTTACTGTTCTGCACTTTTAGTTATTCACAAGGGCCCAAACCTTATTCAGATGCAAGTCGTGACTCACCATAGTGTCGATATATGCAGAGCTGTTTTTCTTTTTAATGCCAACTATTTTACATGCATGAGGCGGACAACTAATGTTACCCTGGGAACAAAGTCTGCTAGGTTTATCAATTATGGGGTAGTCTCACACATGCATGTAAACGCCATGTGCATGCAAATTGTAGCAATTCCCACTAAGGAAACTCACTGTAATATGTACATTTCCTACTAAAACAACTTCATATGATTTTGATTTAGGAAGAATACAATGTCTAAAAGTCTACATTGGGACAAAGAAAGGGTGGGTGGATGGTATGGTTCCTCCCAGTAGATTTATTCTGAAAATACTGCTTGCATGTTCCTAAAGATTTGTACGAGAACTCACAAAAAATGAGGATAACTTTTTGTAGGATATAATACGCAATGTCGTATGAGAATACTTTGCTTACAATACATACAGATACATTTCTCCATCCAAAAAGGGACATCCACCTTGTAATAAATCAACATAATTGCATCTAAAATGTTTCAGAGCGATCGGTATACCTTGCCGAGCGACAATGAGACTGGCTATGCAGTCTGGGACGCTGGTGCCAGCTGCCAGGAAAGTGATGCCCATGATGACATCAGGGATTCCCAGAGTGTAGCCGATTATAGTCACCTGAGACAGATACAGTGTCAGCACTTAAAAATAGCATTATGAATGGCAAAAAGCACATTAAACTTTGCCAAAAATGTCCTTGTTTAATGCTCAGTTACTGACCATCGAACATTTAAACTTCAGTTTCCTAACGGTTGCTTCCACCATTTTGGTTGTGATGCACAAGAATGTGCTAAATTTGACAGTTGGACTAAAATATTGTGAATCCAGGTCTTGATACGGCCTTAATTCATTTTTATAATAGATTTTTTCTGATATCCAATGGCCATCATTGAATGTTTTCACAGATACAATTTGCAGAAGGAATTAATCGCATCAAGCTTTACGACAATTTTTTTTTAAATAGTCAATTACGTCTATTGTAACAGCAGCCCTTGACCCAACAAACACCACATTTCTCACACTCACAACATATGAAGTCCTTGATTGATCCACACAAACATTACACTCACCATCCAGACCATAAAGTAGGAGAAGATGGCAATCCAGACGGTGGCCAAGAAGAAGGAGAGCATGAAGAATTTCTCCCAGCGAGGCTTGGCACAGTTTGGGATGGTTACGAACAGCATGAGCAGCAGAGGCCACGAGATCAGCCACTTCAACTTGCTGCCAATACCCCCTGCAACAGGAGGACGCATCATAACCAAATATCAGCCTCTTGCTCTTCAGTAATATGGTGGAAAATGTACTAATGTACTTTTTTTTTTTCTTTCAACCTATTCCATTGATTTACACTTTTATAATTAGAAACGCTACATTTCCTACAAATATTTTCCTTTAAAATCAAGTCAGGTGTCCCCCTTAGATATTATGAATCTATTTCTACATCGATTATTAATGTCATTCTAAGGAGACCTACTGTCCTTTGGGTATTGTAAATACCAACTTGTACATTTCTTTACATTTAATAATTTGTATATAAAGCCAGTGACATTTATAATGTATTGCATATTTAAAGAAAGGATATACAGTTGGACACAGATATAAATAATGTAAGTGTCTGAAATGTCAATTAGGAAAAAACTACTTTGTTTCCATGTATGTTTAACCCCAAGGAATCCATCCATGTCCACCAAATAATGCACATTAAGTGAATGCATACGTGGGATATGAAACGGTGAGATGGTTATGTTTTCCGGCTCCTCGGTGGGTTTGTCCTCTGGCACGTTTCCGTTCTCGATCTCAACCTTCCCGTCGATCACTTGTGTCTCCACGCCATTGGCAGCTTGGACCAACTTCTGGCGCTTTCAGAAAAAATAAACTAAGTCAAAGGGCACATGAGAGGACGCGCTTATACTCTGACTGCATCGCTCCAGCCATATTTTGAATGTATCTTTTCATACCGTGTGTGTGTGAGATAAGGACTCTTCACTTGTAAAAAAGGGGTAAATAAATTATCTTTTTTCTCAAAGCAATGATAAACCTGTGAGTTAGATGTAGAAAAGTTAGAATCAATATAGAATCTTTTTACTTTAAAGTAAATTCAGATTGAAAATAGTAAGAAATGTAAATTATAGTGTCCGTCCAAAGAAAAAAACATTACTTATAGTGAAAACCACCCTTGAATGATGGGATCGGAGACTAAAAGCTTTAGGAATCCAAACTTTAACATATAATAAGTACCCTGTATCGAGATTGATGCAAAACAAGTGACATTTGACCTTTTTAGGTTTAGCAAAATAAAACACTTCTATGGATTTTCCATATCTCTGGCCCCCCTTGGTCGATTTTGATGATTGACACCTCTTTTGAACCATTAGAGCCAATAGAATCGAGGGGAAGTTCCTAAAATCCATCTAAACATTACCCATTGGTGAATGAGTGATGCGTAGCCAGAATGCCCAAAACCGGAAGCTGTCATACACTCTGGTAGCTATAGCAGCTATATGAAATCTCCGTTATTGACATAAATATAAAGATGGATTATCAGTAATCATTTCAAAGTGACAGACACATTGGATTAACGTATGGATTAACCTTCAGCAGCGTTTTATCGTTTTAATGCCATTGAACACAACTTTTGATTGGAAACAGCAAAAGGTAAGACATTTCTCCCGTGTTTGCTCCGTAAAGCTACGTTGTGTGATGTCTAGGTTTGAGTTTTGATTGCTCAGTGATGATACTTATATTAATGGAATCTGTGGAATCTCAGGTTGCTAATCGATGTCTTGTTTGTGCAGATCCGATAAGTAATAAGGGTATTTTACCGTGAGTTCTGTGCCAAGTGCGTTAGAATTGTTTCGCTCAGGGCTAATTCAGAGCCTTTGTTATTACCCTTGCGTTTCGTTTAGCTAAAAATGGTTAATATTGTCTGATAGCTGAGTTTCTTTCCGTTAAGTGGGTATGACACATTCATAGTTTGTTAAATGTTAAGAAGCCCTCAGACGCTGTTTCTTGCAAGATGTTGCGTGATGCGAGCCGGGGCATGGGGCTTAACTGGAGTTAAAAGAAATTAACATATCAGTAGGAAATCTTATTGGAGCAACAACGTTCATCTGTACCTCTGTAATGATGAGGCGGCTGGCCATGCGCAGACGGGTTTTGGGTCCAAAATGGCTGGTGACCATGACACGGAGGCCCGCTTCTGGAAACCTGAACTTTGAAGGGCTGTCGTGCATGATCTCGTCCACCATGACCACCGACCCACGGCTGTATTCCTTGGTGGGCTTGACTGATGAAGATGATTTAAATATAGAAAAATAAAACAAATGTAATTGGTGAACCAAATATCAAAACCATGAATCCACCAAACATCAGACAAGCATATGATTGTTTTCACTCACTTTCTATTCGTTTTAATTGCCTCACTGAAGTATATGGACTTGGCAGCAAGACAATGTACTGTACTGGAGAATCATTTTGAAGTCAATAGTGCTCCAGTTTCCTGGGACAAGTTGCTAATGAATATAAATGACTGCTAAACCTGAGATATTTTTGTCATATTTTCTGAGTTAGAGCTGCACCAGGCAAGATTTTCATGTCAACACGCACCATTCCCATTACCCTAAATCACGACGGGGGCTCAGTTCGGGCAGTTTGATGCCTGCACAAATCAAAACTTCAGAGTAACAGCGTCCACTAAATAACAGCCTGGATGTCCCGTCTGGACAGGTTGGGATGTTTTCCAAAGCTCTGAAGTTCATTCCTCCTTTGGATTGGCTCCCTTAGCTTTTTTTCAGAGATGAGGGAAGAGATTCTTTGTGTTTGTTGTCTTGCCAGAAAACTAATTTTAAGGGAACATAATATGAAGGTTAAAAGCATTATAAATCCAGTGTTTTACATCTCGCAATAAAGTGAGATCATCTTCCAAATGTCAACTTCTAATGCAGTCCATAACGATTGAATTTTACAGATAATTTAATAGGGTTTTAAAAAAAAGTGAACCTATGAATTGTTTCAACTGATAAAAACCAACACTTTTATGCATGAGATTTTCATGGATGTATTTATAAGGATGTTTTTACAGAAGTTCACCTATGAATACAAATTGCATATATTTGCAGGATATAGAATATATGTATGAGTGAGGTTCACAGAGCAGCATAAAAACCTTCCAGTTGCAGCCAATTCAGCTATGGGACCACTTAATAAAAATAACTACAGTTTTGACAGAGTAGCAGATTAATGATCACTCCTTTTTTTATTTCACTCTACCCTCATATCATAGAGTTTAAATATTTGGGAATCCCCCCTGGACCCACCAACGTTGAACTCTTTCCCCTTTGGTATAAGACATCACACACCAGCAGAGTTAACATGATTTCTGGGTACTGAGCTTCAAAAAGCTTTCCCAAATGGCCTGGTGCAGCTTTGAAGTCTGCGAGTAGTGAATATTTATCGGTCGACCGAGATTGATTTTAAAATGACATGAAAAACATGACCTCCGGCGTCTATCAGTAGACGATGTTAATCTGTAATGCAGGTATCTGACACAGTAAATGTGTGCTCTGACAATAAAACCTATCTCTACACGTTTTATTGATACCCTATAACTCCTCATTACAATTAACTTTAAGATGCAGTGAATGGGGATTTAAAAAGTTCTACAGTAAACTCATTAGTTTAACTCTGCCTTAAAATTTGACTTATTATGCATGCAAGAATGCACATAAATTAACAGTGTAAACAGAGCCGGCATAAACATTTCCTCTTGTGAAATTCATTACCACTTCAGGAGTGAGGGGGTCTACGCCCCAGAGACCGGCAGGAGAAAAGTAGTATGCAAGCAGAAAGAATTGGCACACAGCAGCACAACACTGTTGACAGTAAGCAAGAATAAGTTTAGTAAGGCTAAACAGACAGGCAGGTTAAATCTAATGCAGCCAAAGTGGAAAGGGTTAAATGTCACTGATTATACTCTTTCTAAAAGGCCAAAGGCAGGAAAGGAAGAAGTGCAGAGTTGCGGCAAAAAGGACATCTCAAAGAGCATGACAGTAAAATATGTTTTTAGAAAAGGCAAATGTATCCAGACTTTTTTTAATAAGTCTGAAACCCAAGACAACAAAGTCCCCTGACATTTAACTGCATTACTGAAGGAAGATTAAATAACTCTACTTTGCTGCCCCCATTTGAAAAACAGGAGCATTTCATTTTGTGCCCCCTGTATGCTCCGATAAGCTTCAGTTGCTTATCAGCCAAGGAAGGGACTTGGCAGCAAAAGAAAAATTAATCGAGGAACATATAGGACTTACAAAATTACCACAGGACAAAGAAAAAGATCAAGGTACATTTAACAAACCGTCTTTCTTCAGGTAGTGCAGTTCATGAGGTCAAGGGACTGAAGTTTTCATTATCTTTGAAAAACGTAGTTCTGCAGAATCATGTTAAAAATAGTTTGACAATTCGGAAAATGTGTTGTGTGAACTGATGTTAACATTACATAAAGCTACAGCTAGCAGGCAGTTAGCCTAGCATACTGTACCAAAGGAAAACATTGATGTGAAGAGTGTCCTAGCTTTGTCTGAAGGTGACAATCTTCATAAAAGCACCTATATAGATCAATATTTAGCATGTCAGCTATTATTTGTTAAATTCATAGAAAAACTGAGACCACTTTCATGTCAGTAGGCTATGCTAAACATGAAGCTACAGACAGAAGCAAATTAGCTTAGCATTGGGATAAGCCTGAAAACGGGGGGAAATAATTCACATGCTTCTACCAAGGTAACAGAATCTCTTTACCATCATCTTAAAGCTCATTAGTAAACTCATTCTTTCAGCCGTTACATTTGTGCAAATGTAAAGTAAGGGTAAGGACAATAACCAACTGGTTTAAAAGCTGTTCTGGGTTTGACTTTATCTTGTTCGTTACTTTGAGTTACCTTGTCATTCAAACTCTTGATTTACTAACTTTCACAAGACTCGCTGCCCAACAAATTATCCTAACCTTTACTTTTCAAGGATCAATGCCTAATCTTAACCATTATGCAACGGTTTGCAAATCCAGAGATAATCTAGACATAACACGGTCTCCAGTCCATATGCTAAACAAATCTAAGAGCGTTATCGGTCTTCTCATCTATCTGTCAGCAAGGAACACAATTAGCATAGTTTCCAAAATGTCAAACTTTTGCTTTAAATTAATTCCAGCAGAATAAGATAAGGAAAATGTAGGTACATTCAGCAGAAAGGAGCAAAGCTTAAGCCACAGACCCTCTAACGGCGGAAACAACCACTTCCAGAGAATCAAAGTCAAATCGTCTAATATATTTTTCACTATTCACTACTGGCAGAGAATAGTCTTGGGGTACCCAGCCTGTCTGATTAACCTTACCTGGTGAGAGCAATGGCAATGACGGGTCGTCATCCACAACATAGTCATAACTAGTATTACCATCCTCCATCTCGCTGCTGGCCGCAGCGTTACCGTTGGCCACGTTCTTCTTCGACTTTGCACCCGTGAAAAATCTCTGCATGCTGGAGTTGAATCTGATAAAGAGATGGAACAAAATCCCCTAAATTAAAGATACTGAAATAATTCAACCCAGAGTTCAAAAAGGGGAGGGGGGAAACAAAAAGATAAGGCATTCAGTTTGAAGAAATACTTTTACAACAAATGGGGTTTATGAGCTCCAGATGAAAGGCTGGAACTGAATTGAATATGCAGTTTAATTAACCAAAATAACCAGTTTTTCCTTTGCATTTCTATAGTATGAGTTTACAGTAAAGATGGCCTACTTTCTAAAAACCCACATCAGCATTTTAATATACAAACATATGCTGTTCTACATTAGCATAGAAAGTTAGTGTTCCCAGAGGCCTAAGACCATTTGGGGGACATTTCATCAAAAGGGATCTCACAAACACTAAACACACTTTACTTGCCAGGGTCATCTCAACATTGTGCGAGAAGGCCATCTTTGCAGGTAAAATTGTAAACGAATGAAGTAATGTGGGTATTTATAATGCAGCTTAAAAGCCATTCAGCCACTTTCAAAATATCCCTGTCGGAAAAAAGAAAGGAAGTCCATCTAGCCACAAATTTCAAGGCAATGGTTTCAATGTGTAGCCCATAACATCTGTATAAGATGTACACGGGGAATTTCAACATAACTGACTCGGGGGAAACATTGCCAAGAATATAACACACTATGAAAGATCTCATTAATGTGTCATATTAAAAAGGATATTAAGATGGGCAACATGGGACCAAAACTCCCCACAGGAGCTGCCCTCTCCCTTTCTGAGGTTATATGCCTTAAAGTGTAAACCTTAAAACTAAATGAAAGTTTGTTATATTTTTCCTTCACTGAATTCAGCGTTAAAGGATAGAAGGTTTTTTTTGTACAGAATTTAAGCCAAAACTGACGAAGGCTAAAAATGTTACTAGGAGTCGAATTGAGGAATGTTGATGCTGTCGATAAAGTAAAAAAATAAATACAGAGCTTTATTCCTTCTTTAACCTCGAATAAGGTGATAAGAAAACATCGAGCTAGCTTGACAAGAGACACTAATGTTAATACTTTACTGTTCTTTATCATCACAGTATCCACTTTTAAACTGTGGATATAGTTTTTAAGATGTCAGGCAAATGCTAACAAAGTTATCTAATACTACCCAGAAGTTCAAATTGGTGCTACATTGTAAAAAGTTACTTAAACATTGTAGTCTTTGAGGACAAGAGACTACATGGGGATAATTGTATGCAGATAGGACGAGGGTGTTTGATTCTAATTTAATTAAGTCAATGTTGGGCCCAAGCAATCTAGACTAATGACATCCCAAAACAAATGCTCATTATTTAGGATTCAAAAGCATTAATAGATTTGTTTTACATTGTGTCATTAGTTGTTTCCCTATGGTGTTATTTGTTTTCACAATTGTCAGCACGCATGCTATTTGAGGAGAGGGGAAATGTACAAAAACTAACCCAGGCACTGGAAGGTCACCTCGGTGCTCTGATGGCGCTAAATAAAACCCTCTACTCCATTTTGTCTGGAACAGCTCGTAATGGTCAGCAGATATTTTTGGGAGAGGGGAGACGTATGACACTACATCCTACAGTAAGCACTTCTTTCCTCCAAATGAGAAAGGAGAGGAGGGATCCGGCTAAGCCTGTGCTCTTAGCCACTGAAGAGGGAGAATGATTATACTCTCATGGCAGGGAGAGAGCAGACGGCTGCCGAGTGTAACACAGATTACCTGCTGGACAGAGACGTGGGGCGGCATTATGCAGTTTGGACTATGGACACACAACAAGGCAAAAATAGGTTGACTTTGGTGATACAAGCTGAAAGGTGACGGATTAAAAACAGAAAGACGAGATTGTGTAAGATTGTTATCGAAAAATCCTCATAAATGATGCATACCCCAGACTACAAAGACACCCCTACCCCTCAGAAAGGCTATAATACACTATATTCAAGTGTTTCATGGGGCAACAGTTTTATAAAATTAAATACAGTTCATTATTCGTTTAAACTAAACTAGTAAAACACCAGAAATTGCCAACTGGAGATCTATTCGCAGCATTAAAAACACATTGTATAAATCCATTTGTATAATTAAAATTGAATTTTACAAGTTCTGATATCTAGTATGATTGTCAAAGATCCAAAAAGTAGGAAAATGCTATCCCAAATGTTTGAAAGGGCATCACAAAAATCTTTCTGGAACTGAGGCAGCCAAGCCGAGCGTTAACATCTGGGAAAGAGGACATGGAAATGAGAAGCTTTCCTCCAGCTGGAAACCCACTCTCCTCTTGTGAAACCTGAGTGCACTCATCATTATCAGCCCACAGGTATCAGTGGGTAAGAGCTCAAGCATCCCCCCCCCCCCCCCCACACTCAGGTGGTTGCTGTGGGAACGTGCCATCAGTCGGACTGAATAATCGAATAAGAGACAAAATGTTCAGAACTCACTTCATGACGAGGATGTATCCCATGTACATGAGCACCAGTATCAAACTCTCCCACCTAAAGAGGAAGAACAGACATAAGATGGATAACATGATAATAAATACATAGAATATCCAGGACATGTTGGATTACTACAGTGGATAAACCAAGATTTAAAACCTAGAAGTTTTACATTTCTAAGCGAGATTATTCAACTTGAGTTCAAAAAGTGACAGGACAATGAGAAATCACAGTGTAACGTAAAGCCTGAAAATAGTAATGTCAGTTACAGAAATATAAATGACAAGTTTGCTAACAGTAGCCATCATGATCTAAAGGTCCTACCAGAAAATCAAAATCATTGAATGTGAAGAAAGGGTGAGTTTTATTGCTTAAAATGTAAGCTCATAAATCATTAGAAGAGACACATTTATTTAATTTTGAAAAGTTCATTGTCTTGCTCAAAATGTGGACATATTTACAGAATAACTGAATGAGAAACTTACCAGACTATCTTCTCGTCATAGATGAACTGAAAAGTAAAAATTAAACATTTCTCTTAGATAAAAAAAAAAAAAAAAAAAAAAAACTACATTCATGGCTGATGTTAAAGGTGGGGTAGGTAATTTTTGAGAAACCAGCTCGAGTGCGCTAGAATTTGAAAATACACAGCCGGAAAAAATCTGCCACTTCCTTACAGAGCCCCTCCTCCAATACACACGAACGCGCACATGACCAATGAGGGCACGAGATAAGTTTGTGCCCAGATGGAAGGCTGACAGGCAGGTAGGCCATCCAGTTACTTTAGCCGCGCCGGCTCAGATGATTGGTCGTGCTTTTGACAGTACCACGGCTTCCACAGATGACGTTTATGGATTTTTTGTCAAAGCACTTCAGATATTCATTGCTATCGGGATGTTAAGAGCATTCCATGGAATATAACAAAAAGTGTATCTCGAGCCGGTTTCTCAAACTTAACTACCCCACCTTTAATTAATAAATCCATGTGGTCCAACTTACTGCAATTAAAGCCAAAACAGACAGGATGTAGTAGGTGGAATCCCTGAAAACTGCCCACCAGGTCAGGATCACCACCTGATAACACATGGGGAAAGTGCAGTGTCACATTTTAGATATTTTATTTATCTGTGGGTATTAGAGTTCTGTGAAGCACGTTGGTGTATATATTTATATGATGCTATCAAACACACACAATATGTAAAAGTTTACTTCAAGAATGCCCGAGAGTTTATTCTACATTTCTACGTAAAACCAGTTCTGAGAAAGCTAACCGAAGCAGATGGCTTTGTTCCCCCCAAGCAAAAAAAAACTTCTGCTACACATGTGCCGTACTGCGGTCTAAAAATAAACTGCAGGATGCAGCCGGAGCAGGAAGTCAGCCCCTCTAACACACAAACACACCTGTCCAGCAAAGATGCCGCAGACACCAATGATGCAAAGGATGTTGAAGACGGCCGAGCCAACGATGGTCCCCACCCCCACATCGCCATGGGTGATGAAGACACCTGCACACAGGAAGCAGCAGCCAATCAGAATCAGCGGTGAATCCAACCATCTGGGAATGTCGGCGTGTGTGTGTGTGTATACCAATGACAGATGCAAAAAGCTCTGGTGCAGAGCTGCCAGCTGCCATGAAGGTGGCTCCTGCAACATCTTCACTCAGATCTAGTTTCTGCAGAAATAAAGCAAAGTATTTCACAGACGAACCGGCAATGTGCGACTGAAAAGATGAAAGACTTAAAACTCACAAGTACCTCACAGATTTTCTCCAGCGCTGTCACAAAGTATTCGTCGCATACTATGGCGAGGGCGAGAAACATGTAGAGAGCCTAGAGACAGAATCAGCTGAGTTACATTAGAAGTGCAAGTGTGTGTATGTGCAAGTGTATGTGTATGTGTATGTGTATGTGTGTGTGTCAAGGGCAAGATGGAATGTGTCTGTAGAAACATCCCAAATCAGCAGAAATTAACTGAGTAAATAGAGCCTTGGCAGAGCACCATGTTCTCCAGCTAAAGGACAGATGAAGGGGAATCTCAAACCGCAGCACCCAATTAAAATAAGCCTGCATTAAATTAAAATCGCATTAAATTAAAATGTCAATTAAGAGATGGGCAGTTTTCTCTTACAATTTATGTCAGGATAGAGGTGGGTGGGAGGCAGCCTATTTCAGTAGTTGAGGCAAGATCTATAAATGATGGATCAGCTGTGACATCACATGGGCAGCCAGCAGCAGTGCTCTGCTCTATGCTATCCACAGGGGGCAGTGCAGGACTGCAGGATGATCACACCCCCCACACAGACTTCATCTCACTCCTCTCAGCAGTAAGAACTCATATTTCAGCGTGGAACATAGAGATGGGGACACTTCAAAATCAGTCTGGACAAATCTTCGTTTCCTGGTTATGAACGTTTCTATAAACACTTCACTAAAGCACTATAGTTAAGTACATTTTAGAGGTACTTGTACCTTAGTTGAGTAGTTCCTTTTCGTGCTACTTTATATCCCCGAAACATTACAAAGGGCAAATATGGCACCTTTTACTCCACTACATTTATTTAATAGGTACTTTGAGATTTGGATTATTCTGAACAAAATATAAATCAACTGATAAAGCGCCCTTATAAATTAATCTACTCAGTATATGACATTAAAATATAGCCACACCTTTACAAGCTGCAACACTGAAGCAATGTACATATTAATGTATCAGTAATTATTATCATATAGGCACAATTACTCTGAAATAGACCATTCTGTACAATGAGTACTGTTACACATGTCGTTTTGTTATCCTTAATCTTTTAAATGTATTTAAAGAACCATTATAATGCAGGACTTGTACTTTTAACAGAGTATATTACCTCCCATCATCCAGTAGTTTGTGAATACTTTTCCCCCCTCACCTGTCACTAAGATGATTTGCAATCTTAAATTGATCTCCAATCTTAAATTATAAACCCCAATCATCAATACTGATGATAATGTTGGTGATTATTGAGGTTGGTTTAGAAATAATTACACAAGGGAATTATTAGTATTGCAGGTCTCTCATCTCACAACTGCCTCCCACTAATGTTTGTAAAATTCTCAATGCAATAAAAAGCTAAGTATTAAGATGAAGTGTATTGGTGCCACCACTGAGGCATGTCCTTTATATATTTGTTGTTTTTTGGAGTGCAAAAATATATTTATAACAACTATATATACACGCACACATCTAAATTTATAATGAGTTTTCAGCTATATTCAACACCCCTACACTGTTTTTAGTATAACATTCCCTGTGTTCCCTCGCTGAGTTGCAGCAGAGCCATTGGGGCAAAAGTGAATACTTTTTTTTCTTCTTGTTTGTAAGTTTCAGCATTTCTGCCAGAGTATGAAAAAGGCTTTGAAACCTAATTTTATGCTTGGAAATGTACATTTGTTTAGTTTCTGGTCAAAGTTTTCTGAGCAGGATTTGTTGTGTTGTGACCTCAGCACGTTTTAAAAATACTGGCTACAGCCCCGAGTTGTATTTGACTAGGAACCTTTCTTAAAGCCAGTTAAATCCACCTCCTGCTGAACAACACTGAAGAACCCGTTGCGAACTCCACATGCGCCTGTGTGTCTCCATGTCAAATCAGCGGAGCATGGCTGAATGTAGACAGTAATAGCTTCTTTTTTTGCAATAGAAATATTGGCTATTTGCCTGTCCTGTCCTGTCCTCTCCTCTCCTCTTCCCCCCCCCCCCCCCCCCGTTCTGGGCCTGTTTTCAATACGAGTCTGTGCATTGTTTTAATTAATCATTCTGAAATTCGCGCTCTGACTAAAAATATTATAATATCAGAGTAGCAATAGCATATTTATGATGGTTTCCACACAGACACTCATGAGTTAAAGCTCTCCTTTGAGAGACATCGGCACTTTATGACCCTCGAAACTGTAAAATGAAATGAATGCCATCTTGTAGTTTAGTTGTTCTGATGTACATTCATAGTGAAGACTTCTTTAATCAGCTGATTTTAATCTAGTGCTTCATATTTTACCGATTTGCATGTAGGCCTTTTTTGCTTACTTTATACCAAGCCCTATTAAATGTAGTTGTGCTTTGGCTAGATCAATTCAAGACACATTAAGGGAATATGTGAATACAAATTCTAAATGCACTTACTGAGCTATTCCAAGAGCACATATGAATTATACCAAGGACAAGTAGTATTTAAACAAATACCCACTTTTCTTACATCTTTCTCATGTGTGCATCATTTGAACATTAAAAATCATCTTTATAATCTTGCTAAGAAAAAAAACTGATACCTTAAATCCACCTGCAACCATCTGAGCTCTGTGAGAAGCAGCAGCTTTATTACAAGAAAATAAAACATACAACTTTTCTTACCGCCAAGATGTGAAGTGCAACGGCCCCCTTTCTGCGTTCATCAGTGGTGAAAAGGTCACTGGGGAACTCGTGTACCGCTGAGGAGCAGAAAGGAAATGTCACGGTCACAACACATCAGCGGTATGACAGAGAGGTACATGTCCCCAAACCACCCAGAGAGGATCGAATAAACTTCAAGGTAGGTGTCAGTCTCAGAGGAGCAGGCCTGGGGTGCCCTTTTGGGTAAACAAGCCAACCAAAAAAAACTCTTGGTCGTGGTACCTATGGGAGCCTCATCACTGCTCTCCTTGTTCCGTTTCTTCCCACTGGATTCTTGTACACCTCAAAACAGGGCACCACAGCAAGAAGGGGTCAAATGCAAATTGAACAGCAACCTGTGATCATCATCCAAAAAAGAAAGCTGGAACCTGAGACAACATCAGAGGCTTTGAATTTTCAAAGGCCTGAGATGGATCTGAATACTTTTTGTAAATCATCTTCAGTCCCACGACTCGACAACAAATGACTTTAGACCCTGTTCAAGGAATAAAGGAAGGGAAAAAAACACAACCATCCTATCTCATCTTCAAAAGCTGATGTGAAAGCTTTGGCTATATTAAGAGCCTGAAGTCATACAGAATTAAAATCAAGCAGGCGGAAAACCCTCCCATGCTGGGGACTGATCATTCAGAGGTGCAGCTGGAACACAGTGTGATTGTGGTACCAGCATACGGCTGACATCTCTGGGAGCGCAGCCTCCACGGTGCACCTGGCTGGAGACAGAAGCTGGCCTTCTTTCGACATATGCGGCCAAATCCGCCTTGTTTGTGTTGGACAGGAGCTGTGGGCTCATATCTTGTCTGTCCTTGTAACCGGCCTGCCACAAAACTAGCATAACACTTACACAAGCTAGCTCTAAGCTACAGTTAGCCTTATACTACAAGGAGAATAAACAATCCAACTGAAAAAAAAACTAGACAGAGTCTACAGCATGGATGTATGAAGAGGAGTCATGCTAGCGGCTCATTTAGCCTATACTTAGACATAGTGGTGC
The DNA here is from genome assembly GCF_902827115.2 of Pseudochaenichthys georgianus. Taxonomy (NCBI): domain Eukaryota; kingdom Metazoa; phylum Chordata; class Actinopteri; order Perciformes; family Channichthyidae; genus Pseudochaenichthys; species Pseudochaenichthys georgianus. The sequence goes on from NC_047526.1 coordinate 28,146,584, forward strand.
TTTGCGCCAAATGCTAATGTCAGCATGTCACAATCAATGAATATTTTAGCAGTGTTTTACAGATACAGTTGTGAGAGTTTTTTAATTTAGTGGATACTGTCACAGTTTTAATATATTTTTTATATTCACCCAGAGTTCAACTCACACCTTTTTTTTTCTTTTGTTGTGTACTTTTATTTTGAAGTGTCTGTGTTGGGTTTGTAGCATCCTTTGCCGTCTGGTCATCTGTACAGTATATAGGGCTGTGCTTTTTTACATTCTGTATATCACCTTGATAAGAGAATGCAAATAAGGTGCACACAACGACAATAGGCCCTTTCTCACTGCAGAAATGTGGACTTGCCAAAGTAGGAAAAGCACAGGTGTTACTAACACTAACAATGGCTTTCTTTTATTAAAGTGAGAGCCAGTATGCCTTACTAGGAAACCGAACTCATGAGCCAAAGTGGATTTCAGCCATCATTCATTTAGCTACCTACACCTGTGCTCTCCCTGCTGTGAAATCAAAATATCTTGTGTTTTTGATCATGTTTATCATCTTAGTTAAGTGCATTAGCATGCTAACATTTGCCAATTAGCAATGCACACAGTCAAATTGTGGCTGTCATTCATTGGTTTGGTCATAAGCCAAAGTATTTTACCCAATGATGGCACCAAATTAAAGTGGATCACCAAACTAGTCATGGGAGAGACATAACTGAATACGCCAGATTTAAATAGCAATGAATACTTGTCAACAGTGCCGACACTACCGCGACAGTCAAGTCATCCTTTGTGCACTACAAATAGATGAATTTCATGGCAATTTCAACCAACTTTGCCATCCCTAGAGCCATGCAGACACATTTGCTAAAGAAAAAGAAAACAGACGGGAGGGATTTTCCGCTTTACCAACTCAAGCAGAGCAGTAACACAAAAATTATGCAAGAACAAAATGCTATAGTCTGAGCTGGCAGAACAATGCCAATAAAAGCAAGATTTGGGCCCTAGTCGCATATGGAGTTGTGAAGTGGAACATTGCTCACCTGAGACTTCTCACTGCATCTGTCCCAACCTCCCCACTGCCTGTTTCTCTGATACACAATGGTGTGCACACATGACTGAATCAGTGCTGCATGTGGACCATTGCACAAGCAAATCAAACACTGTATATAGTCCAATCCCACCTAATCAACTGCATGCCTCCCAGATTACAGTCAATGACATCACATATGGAAATGTAGTACATTGTGTACCTTCGTGTCATCCAACACATCTCTACCAGAAATAGCATTAGTTCCTTTGAGTAAAGGCCCTTTGCTCAGTAGTGGTGGGACACAAGTAAATCTTAGGGGATTTGTATGAGTTTTGGCATCTCACTTTAGCACTTAGACTGCCTTTATGACACAGTAAATGACTTAATGCTACTGATTAGAGGACAAAATAGTCATACAAAAAGAGTGAGTAATGCGTTTGCGAAGTACGACGAGAAACTGAAGAACACCTGGCTGACATTGGAATTTTGCTGCACCATTAACGGTCAATGGCGGCATTAGCTCATTTCATTTCCGACAGGTTTATGTGCTGAATGAAACGTGTTGAAAAGCCGACGGCCCTCAAGCAAAGCCACAATCAATCACAGGATATGTCAGCTGTGCCCTCGGAGGTGACTGAAAACCAACTGATGCCAATACAGTACGCTAAACTCCTACCGATACCTCATGGACAGACAACCATACGTTAATATGGCTGGTTAACATATAAAACCACGGGGAAAGTATCCGGTTTGAATTTGCCTTTGTCTAAGCCTGTTCACCTCTTGCTTCCACGTTCTGTAGCCAAACCTGCAGGTCTTCCATGAATCGATAATTAAATGCCATTGACATCCATGTTCTTTGGTGACATGTTCAGCCCCTTGCCACAGTATACAAGCAGGTCTGGCTGAGAGCGAGGTCAAAATAGGTGGTCACAAAAGGTGTTTAAAAAGGCGCCAGCAGAGAGACAGACAGCGGTCACCTCCCAGCCCCTGGAAACATTCAGCAGACAGCGTCTACAGGGTTCGTGTCCGTCTCGTCGCTGTAGAGGTCAAACCGGACGTGAACATGCTTCTGCAGGCGATTCCCACACAAGGACAGGACGAACACACAGATTGCTTAAGTGATGCATCTCAAATGAGCCCCATCAATAGACTAATGTGCAGCTGAGTTGAATTACGGCTCACTCTTACAGAAAATAAGGGGAATAAAGAGGAGAAGGCATATTGTTATGATGGATTTTGGAAGAACTTGTTTAACAAAAAAGGAATTCTCTTCGAAAATTGAAACAATTTATCAAGAAGATTTGAGCAACCTTCTGAAGTCATTCATTCAAAGAGTTTAGGGAAACTTACAATTGTTTAAATGTAAGTTGCAAATAAAAGCAGCAGAGAAGCAGCGAATCTTCACAAGTGAGAAGCTGGAATTAGAAGGTTTGGGGTTTATGCTAAATTACAAGTGAAAAATTATAATAATCAAAATAGTTGCAGTTTAACATGGCTCCCCCCGCCAACAGATTTAATACAGCATACATAATTGTATCATAAAGTACAGCTTGTACAAAAAAAGATCTTCAGGTACATTTGCTTAAGATGGCGCCAAGAAAGCTGTTATTAGAATAGAGTAGAGGGTGTTCTGCTTTAACAAAATGTGTACACATCTGAAAGAAACAAAAAAGTATCTATCCTGCTGCTCTTGTGTGGAGCTGCTGTCATTTTTCGAGGCAACAAGGGAACGAGAGCGTGGAAAAAGGGATGTCTGAAAAAAAAAAAAGGACAGAAGCTGGAGGACAGAAGCTGATCGAAATACTATAAATAAACCCTGGATTCTCTGTTTGGACACCTGACTGTGCAGCTTATGCAAGAAATGACTGGCAACACTTTTGTTCATCCGTGTCCCCAACCCCTCCCTCCTCCTCTTATCAACCCCTGAAACTTTGCATTTTATAAGATGCAGCACTGCCATTACGTCCATAAGTTTGACAGCATTACAATTATAAAAGGGGTCCGAAAAGGGTGACCTGACTTTATTTTGAGGACACCGTTTTCTTACCCAAAATGTTCTATTTTATTCCAGCGTTCCCTCTGAAAGACATTTGCCATGTGAAAAGGACAGCATTTTTTTTTTTTAAACCGAAAAAAAAAGGGAGTAATAATCTCCTTTGCATCTTTAAATTATTGACTGGGACCAATTCAACACGGTTACTGTTTTTAAAATATTCATGTAATGTTGTTGAAAGTCTGTGGAGGATGCGAGAAAATAACTTTGGCAAGAGCCTTGCTTTTTTTATGAGAAATAATATTCCTCCCATTATTCCTTTTCACACCGTCCATAAAATCAATTGAAATCCTGCTTTTATTCCATGTACCATTAACACGCGTACATTTCCTTACATTTGTTGGGACCCGTCTACACATCAAGTCAAATGTATTCTGTAGTTACTTAAAAACACTGAATAAATGCACAAATGTCGAGTGTAACATATATTCTCTCTTAATATAGGAAATCTACTTGGATAACCTTATTTTATTAAATCCAGAGCATGCCAGTCATTCTTCACATTTATTATACCATAATCTGGTAATATTCTAGATATTATTGTGCCGTTATATAATGGAGCTCAGTACCGAGTGCCACCTGTTGTCCCAGAGACACGAGGACAGTGAGGACAGTCTCAACCCTACACTCTCAACTACTGTACACAACACTCTGTACCACTTACTGCACTACTAAAGGTGGGCGGGACTAAAAAGACTAACAAAGAAAGTGTTGTTACAGTCCTATGTCAAGTAAACCTCAAGTAAAAACACAACTTAATCCCATAATAAACAGCGGGGTAATAATATTATGATGCATGCAAGATGTTCTGGCTGGTGTGTGTTCTGGCTGGTGTGTGTTCTGGCTGGTGTGGTTCTGGCTGGCTGATGTTCTGGCCTGGTGCTAGCTTCTGTCACAGACCCACACACCAGCCCAGTCATTAAAAGAATACAGTCGACACTCCAGTACAGTAGTGTCAGACTCTTCAGAGGAGAATGATTCCTCAGGGTCATTATTAGTCCATTAGATAATTAGCTTGCTCTGGCACACATCGCTGAGCAGCATGACTCAACTGTGACTGACATCAGCCATTCTTGTAAAACAGGACAACATCACGAGCCGCTGGAAAATCTCTGCGACCATCAGAAAGAACAGGTTCTGAGAAGGGGAACAAAGGAGCAGGGGCTCAAGTTAACACAAGACACAGGATTATCCTCTTGTTAGCTCGATACTTTCACATGCTTAAAACATCACATGAACAACTGCTCATGTGAGCACTTAAACACATGCAATTTCACCTGCATGAACACTCGCCTATACCTATTTCACTTCTACTTTGAGCATGAATTCCCCTCAGCCTATACGTGACCGTGTGTACGAGAGGGAGCAGTCAGGCTGTTGAAAGAGGCCAAGCTGGTGGACCAGAAGACTCCTGGTTCAATAACCTAAAGGCGCCGCCGCTGTGAGACGCAAGCATTCAGCTGTGTACGGGAGAAATAGGTAAACAGCTTCCTCAGTGTAAGAGCAAAAGGGAGAAGAGCTACCACTCGGCTAGGACTTTAAACCTGGGGAAATGTCCTTTCTAGCCTCAGTTTGAATGAAAAGCACTCGTCAAAAGCAGAACAGAAAGATTAATGCGTAGCGCACTGGCTGCCGATCTGAAGCCGAACAGAATGTGAATGACTTAAGAGGTCAAGCGTGTTTGAACTGCACAGCGTGGAAAGTGCCCTGTTGCAGGTGCTCGTGCCTGCTCTCCCCCCTCAACTGCATTGTTCAACTGTTGGCATGCAAGGGAGAAGCAAAGCGAGGTCAGTTTCCATTATGCACCGCAGCATAATCCGCGTTTGTGTAATTCCCTTTTAAAAAGCCTCCTTCTGGTGTTTCCCTGGAGTTGATAAACTGCATTCCTACATGGACTTGCCGCCACCAGCCAGCAGATTTACCCTCTCGATGCCGCCAAATCTCCTGACCACATTCACCAAGACTCACAATACACCATCCACACATTTGCCTACAATCCTTTTGTGTTTTCTCCAGCAGCAGAAGTCACACTCTACCCACCAACAGACATTTACACCAAAGCAACCGTGCAAGCTTTCGCAGAGTGACGACGCCTCCGCGTCGGGCCCCAGTCACCCACAGTTCCTCCTCGCCCACGCCACTGTTCCAGCCTAACATGCAACATGTGCACCCTCCCTGACTCTGAGCAGATTAGTGCCATATCTAAAACCTCTACAATCAAATCCTGTCGGATTAATTCATAGTACAAACCAAGCCATACTAAAACCTTTGCTTTGTTGTTCACTTCTACTTTTTGCCCTGTCGCAGTCTACTTCTATCAGGCCAATTATGCCACTCAAGTCGAAGTTTTAAATATGGTATTAGAGCATCTTTATTAAAAGCAAATGATTCCTCATTAGCCACAGGGGAACATATGATCTAATATTCTGTGTCCTTAAGTTAAGTCAAACACACATCTCTGATCACATTCCTCACACAGCCTTGACTTTTGAATTCAGTGATACAACCTTTTGTTCCAGAGAGTTATTGCAACTTCTTAAATTTAAGTTAAAAAAATAAAGAGTGCATTTGTTCCATTTGTTATGGGACCGCTACAGGGGAAACGCATCTCAATGGGTGGTGTGACTCGAGGTCTCCATGTGACGGTTAAATAACAGTAACCAGAGGATGCATCAGTCCCTTGCTCACTGTTTTAGCTCTCTGCACTTTATAGGCTTTCGTTGCAATTCAGCAGAGGCACAACAACTGTTAGTTTAGGGGTAATTCGTCAAAGGCCAATAAAAGAGACACTGTAAGTTTTGCACGGCCAGATACAGCTCAAGAAGCTGACTCAGATAAGGAAATATATGATACATTATGATGTGATTTGAATGATAATGGGACACATCGACGTCTGCACTCAGTGCGTACGTCTGTACTTAATGTACTCTGATCCGGTTACTTATGTTGTGGCAGATATTTAAGTAAGCTTTCTTAACGCTAATGTTATAATAGTCAGATTGCTCTGAAGATGGGAGGTGATATTTTATAAATGTTCACGACGGCCTTCTTTCCTGCAATGGCAGTTTTTCTGTATTTCCTCTATCCTGTAATATGACTTGATAGCTTTAAACTCCGCACACTGAGCTCTGATTGGTCAGCAGGCGGTGCTTTCACTGAGTGAACACAGGAACCTAACCTGCTCCGGACCAGGGGTTATACTACGACTAGTTCAACCTAACCTGGATATGTTTTGAGTTATCCGGTTGACTTAATCCAAAACGAAGCCGCTCTCGCTAAACTGTCCAACAACGCTGGCTATCAACTCGTTCGCTCAAGCCAGCCGTGTCCTATCTAGTTAGGTGCGCGTTCACATGAAAGGGGTGGTATCTGGAGCATTCGACCAATCACAAACATAGAGAAGCGCACTGACAGCGCAGCGTCATACTTAACGACGGGTGGCGCAGTGGTCTGTGCATCTGATCATCAGATCAAGGGGGGTGCTGGGGAACTCCGGTTCGAAACCCGCTCCTGCCGCCACTGCGTCAGGCCGTTGTGTCCTTGGGCAAGACACTTCACCCGGATTTGCTCCTGTGGGTAACGTCCACAGTACATGTATGATATCAATGTGTACTTGTAAAAGCGCCTCGATGACCTCGAGGCGTGAAGATGGACGGTGTGGCGTAGTGTGCTGTGCAATGATCATCAGATCAAGGGGTGAAACCCGCGTCTGTAAAGTCGGTGTGTCCTTGGGCAAGACACTTCACCTGAACTTGCTCCTGTGGGTATTGTCCACAGTGACCATTGCATGTATATAACAAATATGTATATGTGTATCTGTAAAGCGCTTTGAGCACTGGAAAAGCGCTATAATAAATGCAAGGAATTATTATTACTTCCTGAATGAAAAGTCAACTATAATATTAGACATATGAAGAAGTTAAACTTTAAACATCCATGACTTAAACACTTTATCCAGGATCAAAGCCACATAGCTGCACCTGCAAGGTGAATACAGCTGGCAACAGAAAAAAAAATTCAGGTTTATGATATCACTGCCCCGTCTAAAACACGAGTGGATCTGACTTTAATTACATTTGACTCGAGTGTTTCGTCAACTTAATGTGTTGCTTAAAATAATACTTCTGCATACAGTATGTGACGCTGTGAGTGTTGCACGGCCAGATACGGCTCAGCTGACTCAGATAAGGAAATATATGATACATTATGATGTGATAATGGGACATATCGACGTCTGCACTCAGTGCCGCGGACTGTAGGCAACGTAATGTTACTTTGATCCGGTTACTTATGTTGTGGCAGATATTTAATTAAGCTTTCTTAACACAATAGTATAATAGTCAGATTGCTCTGAAGATGGAGGTGATGTTCTATTCATTTTCACGTTCACACAGTCAGTGATTTTGGCCGGCCGTCTTTCCTGCAACGGCAGTTTAAACTGTATTTCCTCCACACACTGAGCTCTGATTGGTCAGCAGGCGTGGTGCTTTCGCTGAGTTGATCTCTTATCCTGGAACCTATCCGGCTTCGGAGCACAGGATAGGTTCCAGGATAAGTCACCATGGAGATCTAGCCCGCTAAAAAGTGAACCAGCTTCGTAGAACTGGAAATCCCAGAAGTTATCTTGCTAAACCAAAATCCTGCTTCGTAGTATACCCCCCAGGTTTGCTGTTCAGCATAAGTTATCATGGATATCTACCCCGGTAAGAAGTGAACCAGCATCGTAGGACCGGAAACCCAGCGTTAACCCTGAAGTTACTTCGCTAAGCGAAAATCCGGCTTCGTACACTCAACAATATAAATGCAGCACTTTTGTTTTTGTTCCCATTTTTCATGAGATGAACTCAAAGATCTAAAACATTTTCTAAATAAACAAAATAACCCATTTCTCTCAAATATTGTTCACAAATCTGAAAAAAAATCTGTGATAGTGAGCACTTCTCCTTTGCCGAGATAATCCATCCCACCTCACAGGTGTGGCATATCAAGATGCTGATTAGACGGCATGATTATTGCACAGGTGTGCCTTAGGCTGGCCACAATAAAAGGCCACTCTGAAATGTTCAGTTTTATCACACAGCACAATGACCCCCCCAATAAAGCAAAACTGCACGTTTCAGAGTGGCCTTTTATTGTGGCCAGCCTAAGGCACACCTGTGCAATAATCATGCTGTCTAACCAGCATCTTGATATGCCACACCTGTGAGGTGGGATGGATTATCTCGTGCTCACTATCACAGAGTTTTTCAGATTTGTGAACAATATTTGAGAGAAATGGTTATTTTGTGTATATAGAAAATGTTTTAGATCTTTGAGTTCATCGCATGAAAAATGGGAGCAAAAACAAAAGTGTTGCATTTATATTTTTGTTCAGTGTAGTACAGGCCTCAGGGCTATCTTAATGTGGGCTATCTTAATGTGATCTATCCTTCTACAAACAGTGGCTTAATTAAAGTGAGCTTTAGATGTTGCAAACACTCAGCATAAAACAAAATGCCTCCTATAATAATTGTTATCCGATCGAGCTGGGATGCACGGTGAATGCGTTCCCCTGGAGGGGTTCACAGCGAGCTTATCTTTGGCTGAATCAGCAGTTCTGGACCAACAACTTCCCTGTGAATTTGGACAAACCCACAGATCTGTGATACAAAGATGATTCTCACTGAGAGTTGGAAGCAAAGACTTCTGTTAAGTTTGTGGGAAATCTTCAGGTGATAAATAAGTTTGTCATACTCCAAAATGTTGTCTCCTTCCACAGACACCATGCAAATCCATTCCAGATGACAACTGCAACATGAACAATAAGTCAGACTGTCTTTTGAACTACAAAGACAAGTGTGTCAAATCATGCAAGATTGTCATATTGATGATTTCCAGAGTTGTGTTTGTTGAATTGTTTGGATATAACTGACCATGAATCATGTCATCAAAGAGCTGATTGTGTGATTCCATGTGACCAAACGCCACTTGAGGCACTTTCTTCAAACTGATGCAGAGATTTTACTCGTCTTGTTTGAAGATAATTGTAGTATGAGAGAAATAAAGACCTTTTTGAACCTTAAAGCATGGAGAAATGTCACAGTGGAGGCAGAACATACTAGAATGAACATTACTCTACGTATGATCGGTCAGTCAGGGCGGCTCATGCTGTTGGCGACTGGGCGAAACAAAGCAACTGGTCAGTTTGGGTGCCTGAAATCCATCTATTACGGGAATATTCACCAGACACCCAGGAAACAAAGAGTCATATGATCAGATCACGGTGACGAGGCAGAGCAGTGGAGGGATCAGAGCAAAGGAAACTAGAGCCGTTGAGAAATGTGTGGAATGTGAAGTTCAGTCTGGTGCCTCCAGTGCCGAAGACATTTGAATGGAAAAAAAGAAGGTAATCCTAAAGGATTAGGAAAAAAAACTTCAAGCACATAATCTTGTCATTTGGCACTCATTTCAATAAGGACCCACTGTGACCGAGAGCTTCACCATCAAATGGCCACAATACTGAATAGTGTAGAGTCATTAGTGTAAACATTTTAGTTTTTAATGTGTATATGTATAAAATAGGAGGTAACAGAATCAATGGTTCACCAATCCCTGATGGATGCTTCCTGCGGTGACAAAACTGGTACGTTTTTAAATGACTTCCTAAATCGTCTGCATCCTGGTGTCATCCTTTGAGTGAGAGCCAAAATATATAGGAATACAAATCAGAATATTCCGTTGCACATAATGTAGCAAATTAGTTCAACAGGTTTCCTTTCAATATAAATTGCCCCTTCAAGGCTTAAAATATAGAGGCTTGAAAGAGCAGGTCAATCCTGTTCAGCCATTTAATATGAAGGAAGTACAAACTGTATACGTATCATATGTTGCTAAAAGTACTCCGAGCCGTTTTAATACACTATCATGCAGGATCATAGAGTTAAATGAACCATGTGCTTGTAAAACACTAAGAATTTCCGATGACATGGCATTGCCGCTACATTTCAATCAATAATTTCATAAGAAACGCAACTTAGGATGTGAGCCGTGTCAGTGAAACTGTCAGCATAGAGTCTAGTTGTCTAATTATAGAGAATGCTGCTTCCTTTAAGCGTACCAAAGACGCTTCAGCATAATCAATACCCAACCCTTTTAATAGCCTTTTCAGCGCAAGTATTCTCAACCGAGTCAGAGCAATAGAGACCCAATCAAAGCAGGATATCATTTTAAAAACGTTCAATATTAAGCCCTACTTTGAGATGTTATCAAATGTTATTAATGCGTTTGTCTTGGAATAAGACATCCTTTGAAATAGTCTGCCCATAGCAGTCGGTGTCTCTGACGTTGAATTGTTCCCAGCTTTTGAAACTAAGAGATCTTGACTATCTACAGACTGTATCTCATGAAGGAAAATTGCTCATTTGAATCCATATTAATTGATTTATTATTTGCAGTTTAACAAGCTGTTGACAGCATTAAAACCTCATAATTTTATGGGAAACATGTGAGCAAACAATTGCCCATTCATAGATGCAGCAACATGAAACAACCTATTCATTATTTGCAATAGTGTTTGTCGGCATGAGGAACGCACGTCTCATACGTTTAGCTTGTTTTGTTCCTGGGGGGGAAATATGGCTCCTTAGCTTCTAAATGCTTTATACGTTCAGCAGATAGTCGCTAACTGAGCTTGACTGCTGTTTGGTGTTGGGCAGGTAGAGTGTAGTGGGATACTCAGGGCATTTTTGTTCGGCGTAAAACCAAAACAATGACCTGAAAGACGCTAAGATGCTCTGTGGAGCCCAGTGACGATCTGTTGGTACATCACTATGTGGGACGTCTTATGAAATACAGTCAGTCATCTTTTGTAGGTTAAAGCACGTCGATAGTGAATCTTTAATCCCAAAACATACCTGGTGCTGAACAGTTCTTCTGCTCCGTTTCGTTGTCTGGAACTGAGGCCATTAGCCGTCTTCCCCAGTGTTCGAGGTTCGGATGTCCCTCCACGATCATCCCATGGCCTGCAATGGAAAACAGAAGCTCTGCTTATCACACATTCAACATGAATAAAACAAGCTTGTAGACAAGTATGCACATTATATCACACGTCATGTTGGAGGTCAATGCTAATATTCATTGTTTATGCTAGGAAACCTCGACACTCCATTTTACATATTGAAACTCATCAAAACTAACATGGCTGCGCGAGCACAGAGTATGTTTCATGACCCAACATGTCCATGATCACGGTACTTAATCCAAATAAGGTTGCTTTGCTCTTAAAAGTTTTAGACATGACATTTTTATCCGGCGTCAGCAATCACACAGCAGCCGTGCCATTATGTTTCAGGGCGGGAGAGTGGGAGGAGGAGCGTAAGTTTCATTTCTCATTAAACTGCTCTTAAGCCTCCATAATGAGGACATACAAAACTACTGCTGTCCCAAATGTATTCTGTAAAATCAGTCCAACGAGTTGAGCGGCGTTTTAAACATGCAATTTTCATAATGTATCACACAAACTTGATGTTGAATTGACAAAGTAGTAACTTATGATTAAACAGTATCGCTGTATTCGCATTATGAGCATCACTAGGGAATATCCTGAGGACAGATGGTCTGTGTTTGATATACAAGTTGTTCACGCTACCTGTTCGGAATTTCTTTGCAGGTTGTGAAAGACTTTGTAGCTGTCGAATCACAGTATCTCAGTGTTAGGAAATGAATCGGTGGATGCTTGCTGATGAGTAATTGGGGACTGCAAACAATTACTTTCTCGATTCATTCATCAATGGTTTAGTCCAACAAATATGGAAAATAACTTCCAAGGACAAATTATTAAGAGAAGTCTCTAAGGTACGGTTATTAAATTGCGTTTTCTGACCAAATGTCAAAGAAACGACAAAGAAAACCTAAATATACTGATATTTTACAAGTTTAAACTCAAGATGTATAGCATTTTTTGCGCACAAATTACAAACATTATTAATGGATTAAGTTCATTGCAGATTCATAATCTGATTTCATTTAACAATACATGTACTTGTAGTTTCAACCCTAATTCAAAGTACATTAGAAACGGCACATATCCACTTTGAGTTAATATTTAATAATAACTTTTGGTAGAATGATTTGTGTTTGAGTGAACAAGCTGTTAACCCAACATGTCAGTTAATAAAAGTGGGTTTTTTCAGGAAAATGAGCAGTCTGTTTACACATCTAGCAGGTTAACAAGCGCCTGGCAAACATAAATCAAATATCTTTTTAGGCACCCTCTCTTTTTCTACTCTCCAACCTTCAAGTACATCCCTGTCTCAACTCAACTAACTGGACCAAATGTTGACTGACAGTCTTTATCAAATGGCTTTCAATCCAGTACAGTTGGACAGCCGGACAATCAGCAGGCGCTGGACAAGCAGACTGTACCGCAGCTGCTTCACACAGCTCTCCGATCCAAAAGACCAAACCCTCCAGTCATCGCTCCAACCTGTTCCTCCCCACTCACCAGCTCTCTCCTATAATGTCTCCAGTCTTTTGTCTCACTGTATTCTAGCAATGGTCAATGTAAAACCTGTCCTAATGTAAGGTGTGAAGGAGGAGGAGGGGGGGGGGGGGGGGGGGACTTCATTCTTTTCAGAGAAAGTTTGCTCAACAGTCAATCTAACGCAGTTCCTTGAAGAAGTTGGAGTCACTTGACCATAACTGTGAAATCATTTGTTTAAGACACAGATTCTTATAGTTTCCTGGAAGACAACAGACATGCATGTCTTTGAAACATGGGTCATGCTCTGTGTCAGGAATCTGATGTGGAGAAACAATTAAGGCGTGATCTGTCAATACTTCTAGGCAGGCTGGGGGTAAAATATGGACTGCAGTGTGTTGTCGGCATGACTCGCATTGATTTGTTGTCCAGGCTAATTCTTCATGTTCAATGAGCACAGTTTTTTTTTACAATGGACACCAGTGGCACTGCTATGCTGCGACCCGGGCTGACATTCTGCTCTCTTTAATGTTTTGTATGGGCTGTAGGACGATATGAAGTGTAGTATTTTCAGGTTTTTTAAAATCATTTTAAATGTTAAAACATTTTTAAAAAAATCCGATACACTCCTACGCAAAAAAGGCAATCCCTAGACTGCATGGTACACGGTCTAGACCAAAATCTTGAGGCTTAGAGTTATCAAATCTGGAATAGCTTACCACAGACAGGCTAAATATTCTTTAAAACCAGTCAATGATTTGTGGAATGCAAAAAAAAGGGAGATATCCTCATTATCAAAAAGATAATCTTCAGAATAGCCGCCCATGAAGGTTAACATACTGTGCGCACATTAAAGTTACTTTATAGATAAGCAGTATTACACTATATCCAAGCTGGAATCATGAAAACCGCAGTTACATTCCAGAGACCAAATCTACTTTATAGCAGAAACAAAGGAATAAACCCAAATGGAATAAGGCTGTGAGCACTTTGAGACTACATTGAGGAGCAGCGGGAGACAACAAGCAACAATAGCACAGCAGTAATGTCGTCCTCCAGCTCTGTCCAATCAGCTCAGGACCAAGGACAACCATCCATCAATCTCTCTTTGTGGTGAAGACACTTATACGTGTCCACCTTCCTGCTGCCACCACCCCACCCCGCACATCAGCGTCATCCCGCTGCAGCTACCTGTCAGAGCTGAGCCCTGCTTCTCAAACACCTGTTATAGGCCAGCCTCCGCCACACAGCAACCATCAGCATGCACGACAGCATGTTGCTCCCCACCCCTCTTTATGGAGATGTAACCCGGGAGTAGTACATCAAATCCCATCCATCTGGACCGTTCAGCACATCAACACCCCCCCCCCCCATACTACTATCAATCAAATTGGTGGCAAACACATGGCACAGGTTTTACGGTGACATGACAAATGCGTGTTCCTGTTGTGATGGATGAAAGATGAGAAGGCCACAGCTATTCAATTAGATCTCATTATGGCGAGGTTTGGGTCTCGTGGATTCAGAGAGTATTTCTGGTTCTCTTTTTCGTGTCACCTTGAATTCCCAGTACAACCACCACAGGACACAGGCTGGTATTCACAAGGAAAAACGCCTTCTGTCAAATACCCCTGCATGAATACCACGGCGTGGGTCAGGCAAACTTGATTAAATGAAAAAAGGCAAGCCATTAGTGACAGAGGAGGGCTTACTTTGGCTCCCAGTGCCTGCCTTTGGAGATAAGAGATTTGCACTCGACTGTATGATATCATTCCAGAATAATCTTTTAAGCCTCTTGTTGTTTTTTAATGTAATTAATAAAAATCCCGATACATCAGTTAGAGATCTGCGGCCAGGCAGGAGTTGTGGGGAATTTACAGCTACTTTCAGGCCCGGGGCCTAAGTGGTTGCAGATGGACAGATCACAGGACAGGCCAAGGTCTGCTGAAGCATAGGGTTAGAAACACTTTGAGGGGGGGGGGAACTAAAATTCAAGATGACACACAGATTTAGTGTTCCCTGTTCCTCTGATCCCATTGCTGTGTCAGATATCATTCTTCACCAGCAAAATATCAAGGTTGCTAGTTAGCTTATATAACTGTGTGCGCGTGTGTGTGTGACATTGTTTGCACGGCCCAGGGTAAGAGTTGTGACATGTGTGCATGGGAGGGCATGTGGTTTGGTGTGTGCCTGCATGGGGGAATCACACGCATGATCACCCCTCGAGCATCAAGCTATGAATATTGTTACATTCAGCAAGCAAACGCGTCCCAGTGTTATCCTCACCCACCCTTTAAATGACAGTCAGTGGCCTCTGCGTAAAATCACCATCCCTCGATGGCCATGCGAAACCTGGAAGCGTGATGGTGTGGGTGTGTGTGTGTGTGTGTGTGTGTGTGTGTGTGTGTGTGTGTGTGTGTGTGTGTGTGTGTGTGTGTGTGTGTGTGTGTGTGTGGCCCCGGGCCAGGCGTGATGATGCCAGCATTAACACCATCCTGAGCTCCGGTGAAGTGAGACCGAGAATGCCCAACAAGAACAAAAAAAAGATGGGGCAGAAAAAATGCAAAGAGCAAACAAACCACAACCAAATTGCGCTCGGTCTGGGATCGGTTACATGATCGCTGTGTGCATGTGGAGCAGGAGGTGTGCGTGATTAAGAGCCTGCCTCTCAAATTAAAAACGTGCCGCTGCCACGGCGCGCACACTGCGGCATACGGACAAACAGACGCATGTACCCAACACTGAGATAAAAAAAGATACTGTAACGTGACACTAACATGTGCAGCTCACTTTTTCGACTGTCAGGGGTACAAAAAAACGCATCCTGGGCCATTTGCTGCATTTTAATATATCTTATAATACGGCTGGACAACCACAATCAGAGGCAACGCTTCCTCACTTTCGGTCTGCTACTATATGAACATGCAAACAAATGTAACGCTCTCATCCAATGCCCTTGAGAATAATGCTGTTCATGTGATCGATGCTTTATAAAGTATACTGATGTGTGTGTGTGGGGGCATGATTTCACTGCAGATTTCTGAGACTTTAGCTCCTTCCCCAGCTCCCTGTGCCCCTCAGCAGTCTCCTCCCCACTCACCTGTCTTGGTCAACAGCGCCGACATGGCCCACGCCAGGAAAAGGGCACTGCAGATAAAGCACACCTGAACGAAAAGCATCTCCCTCCTCTTACGAACTTTAAATATCTTCGAGATTATTGTCTTTTTGGACGCGCTCACGGTGTCGGTGTCGTCCCGCTCCATGCTTCTCAGCTCGGCCGGTGGCCACTTTGTTTGCGTCCTTGAAAGCCCAAAACACTGCCGCCCGCTTGCCTTCTTCAAACGGAACACAGCCGGGATGTGCTCCTCATTTCAAGCCGTCCACGGCGCAGATGGAGAGTAGTGGAGCGGACAGTTTCTCCCCCCTTTTGCTCGTCTCCAACGAATATGCCTTTCAGCTGCTGGTACCGGTGGGCTGGGCAATGACAAGGCGGTCAAATTCACCAAATTTAACTCAATTCAGCGATGCTCCTGAATTCGGCAAGAGGAAGGGTGTCAGACGCGCTCCCATTGCAACGTGTATCCTGTCCCGTCGAGAAAAGCACACATCAGCTGCAATATCCTCACTCCGTGTAGTTTCTGTGTTTGGCATTAAATGCGTCAGCGTACACAGCCATTAACGTGGGGTCGCTCAGCTGCGCCTGATCGCAAACTCCACGCACCTGCGTCTGTTAAGTGAAACCAATCTGTGTTCATCAAGGTTAATTGTTGAATTCGGCCAGCAGTCGTACAGCTCGCCTCGCTCGGGCGCCTCCCCCTTCACATGGATTCCTCCTCGGTGCAGAACAAGCTGATGAGAGAGAGGACCATCAGCCCCCTGTACTTCCAGCTGCCCTCCCACTATGCGCCCTTTCAAGGAGACCGGACTTCCCCCTGACTGCATGTGCAAACAGCTTTTTAAAAAATCTGCTTTTTATCTCCACGGTCTGGATTGACACCTCATCGATCGGCCCGGAGATCTCTCACGTTATTTGCACCAGATCAATCGCACAGGTTGGATTTGTGCGACCAGGCAAGCGATATCATGCTCCTCAAAACAACACTAGTCTCACTGTTATGAAAGCAAATCCATATGTTTCTAAATCCCAAACACAGACCCCTTTAATAACTGGCCTCCAAGTCACCTGCTATCCTCATTTTGATATCTTGCTGGATAATTGAGGTTATAGATCTTCAAGCTCACGGGCATTAGTACCTCCCCCCCTTCCCCTCCCTTTGAAATCTATAACCTTGAAATAATTTGTCTCTGCCTTGAGCTTTTTTTTGCCAAGATTGTAATAGTTTGCCTCCAAACAACTATTGGACCTGCACATAGATATGAATAATGTAATGAGGAGCTTTAAGTCAGTTTGACAGCTGTAGATTTAATGTGGGTAAAATATGTCAGTGGTCACTATAAGGTAAATAATTACCATTCTAAAGGGGGGGGGGGGATCAATTCTGCTGTATATTCAGAAAAGCACTCAAGAGTCCAACTTTCCTTTTATGTCATGAATTTTCCCAAAGATATGTCAGCTTGAGATGTAAAGGTTGGACTGTTTTAATCCTCCACTACACCTCTGGTTTGTGATCAATAGTTGGCATCTCTGAAAAATGACACCCAACAAGACAATGGGTGCTTCAGTTCAAATCAAGGTGTCATTGCTCACCTATTGGTGTTACCTTTCACCTGGAGCTGTCACTTTTTGATACAATAAATAATTGGACAGTTTCATTCCTCCAAAATGAAAGTATGATTATAGAAGAGACGTTATACTTTGATATAAGTTATTATGAAACCGTCAAATAATGTTGATGTAAGGGAAAATTCACCACAAACAGACTTGATACTCCCGATATATTATCTCTTTTATCCATATTTATTTTTTGTTGTACTGTTTCCTCCCATAAGAGAATGATTCAGAGTATTTTAAATGTTGCATCAGTGTTGGTAATAAAAGCCATGCTGCACATCTCCTGTTAGTATCCAGCTGTATTTATAGTCTGCCCCCAGAAAATAATTAAGTCTCTTCCCATTAGTGAAATTTTAATAGTGTAGCCACATTCAATTAAAAGCAGAGGATGTTTCCACTTCCAAGAACTTAAATGAAATAGTTCCACATTTTGGGAAATATAAGCTTGCTTTCTTCGAAACCTACAAAAAGTGACCAAATAAGATTTACACTGCAATGTTTTTATAAGTTAGCTTAGTTTAGCACGACTGGAAACAGCTATCCTGGCTCAGTTTGAAGTTAACAGAATCCGACCAGCAGTTGGAAAGCTTATATGTTGATTCTGTACAAAGCCCATGTGTACAAATTACAACTTGTGGTATTACGGGGAGTCATGTGCTAGACTGCTGTGTTTATAGTATAATAGGTTTAGTGGCTTTACTTAGTGGGCGGACTCTAATTTTGAGAGTAAATGAAATCTTTTCATCTAATTTTCATCAGTCGCAGTAAAACAAGCTTCAATGGGTAATGTTGTCACATGTCTGTGCTTTAATCAAATGTCATTTCATTATTTTGTTTTGTAGCTTTTCACTGATTTTATGAACTGTAATAATTAATCTTGTAACTTGACGCTTTGGCAATGCGCTTGTTACACTCAGTAAATCATATTGAAATTTGATGTCAATACTTGAAAGAGGCAATTCTTTGATTCTTGGAAAGAGGCCCATCTTAGGTTGATTGACACGATACGTTCAGTGTTTATAAGAAACATGTGAGCTCAGATTACATCAGCGTATTAACAGAAAATGTTTCAAACGATTTTCGTCACATGGCCTTTTAATAATTGGATGAGATGTTATTATCTTAAGCAGACAACCAATCATAGTGGGGTTGTCTTTAAAAGGCTATGAAAAAAATTACTTTTATGATATTGTTGCCTCTTCTATTAAGCTACATTTTTTTTAGCTTATTTCAATGTGTGTCGAGTGTTTTACAGACAACAGTGCTGTCTTGAAATCACAGTGGGACTTGTAAAGCTGCAGGGAAAAAGCTACTATATTATCCTATTGCCTACACTTGAATACCGTAGAGATGCCTATCTTGCCCCAGGAAACTTCAACATGTCATCTGCAGAGTTTGGGGATCGATCCTCATACCCTCTAATTGGCTGATACCTGTTTACCCCTGAGCCACCCTCCAGCTCACCTTAATTGCCAAGATGACTGACAGGAGAGGTGCCACGCCCTCTTAGCCATCTGCAGCTTGAAGAGGCTGAAACAGCAAGTCAACTTTTTACAACCACACATCTTCTGTCCACTTAAGAAAAAACCGAGCAGCATGTAGGGGTCAAAGGCCACACACTCCAACGCAATCTCCCGCAGACCGAGGTTATGTAAGAGCAGGGCTGTCCCTGTCTGTGGCACACCTCCAAAAACATTACCCATCATCTCCGAGGAGCATGCGAGACTCTGTGTGGGCTGCTTTAAGAAGGGGTGGGCTTTTTGAATCCCTCGCCAGGTCTTCATCCTGCAGCTTGGATCTTCTGCAGACGCACAGACGTACACATCGACATGTGTGACCCGAGCCCATGCCAAGGGATTAGTCCCCCTCAGGCCCGCTGCCCACACAGCAGGCAGGCAATTGGGGATCTGTGCCAGGGCCTGCTTACAGAGATTTAGCCACTGCTTTACACTCCCTGGCTCGGTCAAACATACATGGCCTCCTTTGCCTCCTGCAGGACGAAGGGAAATGATCTGCAGCAGAGATAATAACGTGTGTGAACCGTGGTTTTAGCTGCCGGGAGACGGCGAGGGATTGTCTTTGTGGGAGTGTTTTAATGTGGGCAGATGTCAAAGGGAGCAGTCAGTGGGATGTACATGTGTTGTTTGATATAAATGCCAAGCATGTGTCACGTCCTTGCGTATGCAAATCACTAATGACTAGATGTCAAGGGTGTTAACAATGAACTGTGTGTGAGTGTTGCACAACAATTGACTCAGCGCTGCTCATGTCAGCTACAAACTCCATTATTGCTGCAATGATTCATGCGGTTTATTCGCTGGTTCAATGCAGTGATTGTTGTATTCATGGGCGGTGGTGATGAAGTCGATAGGGACTTGGCTTGGCAACTGGAAGGTCACCAGTTCAAGTCCCGGAAAGACCAAGTGCTACCGAGGTGTCCCTGAGCAAGGCACCGAGCGCCGTACATAATGGCAGCCCACTGCTCCTAACACTAGGATGGGTCAAATGCAGAGAAACTATTTAGTTACATAGTACCTGTACTACGTAATGACAATAAGTTGAATCATCATAATCATCACCATCATTTGCTGTAAAGTGTCTCTACTGTAGGCTATTTTTATTATATGTACAGCACTTTGGCTCGACCAAAAATCGTTTATAAATGTGCTATATAAATAAAACTTGATTTGATTTGATTTGATTAAGATTCAAAACCACGACACGGTTTACACAATCAATCAATCAATCAATCAATCAATCAATCAATTAACAATGTTTCTATAATTGTGGGAATCCTTTTTCCAATGCATAATGTGTTGGATTTGAAAGCTACTCACAGCCTGTTCCACTTAACGAATACACTGTAGAAGGATTTTCCCTACGCTGTGAGAGGTTTGTATACAGTCTACAGAGCTGAGTAACTAATTGATTTCACTGGAGTGATGATTATCAACTTCAACCGCATGAATCCATTTATTCACTGTACAGTATAACGTCTTCAATAATATCCCCTTATCTTCCATCAGCAAATAGATTTTTTAAAAGTGTGTTACACAATCTTCAATGTTCAAATTATAGTATTTATAAAGCACAATTCACTAGAAATCATCTTATGCCTGGCTTTGGGTCACAAACATTAAATAAACATTGCTGCAGCCAATTACTTTAGAGTCAAAGTTGCTATCTTTATGTCACTTCTTTATTGTTGTCACTGTAACACAGTGTGACAAGTGGGAAGTACCAAGCCGCACTTATTTAGGTAGTTTAATAATGATGTCTTTAAAGTAACTGACTCATAAGTACCTTTGCCAAATATAGCTGTTTGAATACAGACAATTCATGTCAATGTATTGTTATTTTTTGGAGTATATGTTATTGAAATAGCTTTTTATGCCTCATCTCTCCTAAGTTCTCCTTTTATCTCCAAGTTTAAAGAGGCCCTATTATGCTAATGTGCAGGTTGCATATTTGTATTTTGTGCCTCTACTGCCACATGTTTACATGCCTTAATGTTCAGAAAGGGAACACTATAAAAAAAAAGCATAATTGGGCCCCTTTAAGTCTTTAATAAATGTAACTATATCATTTTGAAAACACTGATATTACCCTGAATGTCACTTTAAATTATCTGTTTTTGTTGATATGACACAAAGGATACAAGGACAATGGGAACACAGTATGTCCTTTCACAGTGTTTGCACAGTGCTGGGATATCCCATGTATTGTATAAGTGGGGCTGATTCTGCTGAGGTGGGTTAGTGTTGGATAGAGGTGACAGTGAGCCAAAGAAGGAAGTTTGACACCTTCAATTAATGCGCTGCTGGCATTGTTACTAATATTTTACTAATGATCTGAAGCAAGTAAACAGATGGCGGGAGAAATATCCCATCCTCTTTTTTTTTCTTTCTCAAACTGCCAACTATTGCAGAGTCTACTTTACCAGGTTGGTGTGGATAGTACAGTACAAGCTGGGCACACACATACACAGTAACATATCTCTGGAGACCTGGAGATTTTTACTCCTTGCATAAGCTCTTCAGTTAGCTGGAGGGGAAAATTAAATATTAATCCTGAGTGTTGAGCATTCTGGGGTAGCACTGCAGGTTTATTTGTTTGCCTGTTCAGGTGTGAAGAGTAAA
Organism: Pseudochaenichthys georgianus; assembly: GCF_902827115.2. Lineage (NCBI taxonomy): Eukaryota > Metazoa > Chordata > Actinopteri > Perciformes > Channichthyidae > Pseudochaenichthys > Pseudochaenichthys georgianus. Next base: position 28,167,983 of record NC_047526.1, read on the forward strand.
CCGGACAGAGAGGAGCAACAGAGAGTCTAATCTGTGCATTCTGGAGGCAGCAGGCATCTCTCTCTTCATCTTCATCTTCTGAGTCAGCAACTCAGTCAACCCGAGACATCCAGCATCTGTACAAAATATTATTCATGCAGGCGCTTTTTATACTGTAACTACGTGACATGCAGGTGTATCTGCACCAGAGCAGTGGCGGTTCTAGACCAATTTGACTGGGGGGGGCCAGTTATTTTCTGAGGGGGGCACAATAAATGCAGGACGAAAAAGAGAACTAGACAGTATGAAGTAATTGTGCATAAGAAAACAATGCAATACAGTTATTGGTATTTGTTTCAGTACACTTATTTATTTCAGATAGATCTTATAGTTATTACTGTTAGCTTCAGCTTAAGTTATAGTGCAATGTTTGCACTAACACCATATTGATATAAAAATAAAGGCAATGAACAGTTACATCTCTACTTTACATAAGGGTGTCTGCACAATCTCACATTACAGCAACAAAATCCTGCGGTTTTTGGCAAACCAAAAGAAAATATACATTTAAAAAAACAAAAAAAACCGTTTCATTGTTAGGGGGGCCACAGGGGGGTCAGAAGTCAGTGTTAGGGGGCACTGGCCCCCCCTGCCCCCCCCCCCCCCCCCCCTAGAACCGCCCCTGCACCAGAGAACAGCAAATTGGTCATTTATGTGCGTTTCATTCCAGCTGGCTTTGATTTCTTTATTTTTCTAGTGCCAGAGTGATGTACAGTAGTGGCTTCTGACTGCCTTTACTGGAAAACATACTTTTAAATGTTTGGTGCATTGACTCAGTACATGATGTGTACACTACACACACTTCTGCTGGATACAGTATATATGATGCAACACCATACAGTGCCATGTTTTATATGATGCTTTTGTTGAGCTTACCTTATTTGTTGAGAGGGTGTCGTAAATTGGTCACGCACATCTGTGGCTGCTTTTATCTGTTGAGGAAGTCTGTGAAAATATGAACGAGATCCTGTAAAGGCAAGTAAGAGGACCTAAATGTGTCTATTATGCTACTTCTTCTTCAATATTCTGGTGTCAAACTCTTTTCACAGCTACACCAAACCTTTTTTATTTCTTTTCCTACACACCGCAGTGCACCTATCAAAACACCTCCCTCATCCTCTGCACCAAACCGATCCATTCAACTTTTTAAATGTGTATTCATTGTAGCGTGAGCATCAGGACTGTGTGAAATTGTATGAAGGCTTTAGTGGCTAGAGGAAAAAGACTATATCTGAGAGAGACTTGGCCTTTTGTAATGAGCCGCACATAAATAACATCATTAGTCTTTTGTCTGCAGGGCACAAAAGGAAGGTTATGCAGGCAAACAGCCATCTTTCCCCCTTGCAAAAAGCAGCAAAGAGTCCAATTCAGACTGACCACGGAGGGTATGCCAGCAGAAACATGCAGCCCATTCATTCTGGGAAGATAGCATCAGAGTTATAGACGCAGGATACAAAGTCTAATATAAGGCAGGAGCCAGGAGTCTGAAAGAGAGCGAGGGTGAGTTACTCTACTTCATTCACTTGGAGGGCTGAGGACGTGTGCAATAAAGTCAATGAGCCAGTAGATTTCCCTGCTGTATGACTTCATCACCCCACACACCTCCATACTGGACACACAAGTTATAGGCACTGTGTGGTGGGAGGGTGAGTAGGAGTTGTTAATGTCATACAGTCTTATTATTCATAAGCAGGCACGAGGACTGGAACGTGCTTTTTTGATGGAAAAGTTAGCAGAAATGTTTTTTTTAAAAGTGGCACTCCAACCATTTTTAACATTCAGGGGAGCTCATAATAAAGATAGTAAAAACAACTGGTTCATTTCTCCTGTGAAAGGGTTTTTTAAATAGGCCGTATTATGCTTTTTCAGGGTTTTCCTTTCCTTTGATGTGTTATTTAGGTTTTGGTGAATGTTCTGCAAAGGCAAAATTCCAAAGCTCCCTACAGAGGGATGCTTTCTAACCAAAAATCCTAAATTGTGGTTGAGAAGAATGTGAGTGACAAAAAGCAAGGAAAGGAAAAATCAGTTGCCTGTGATTGGACATTATCTATCTTTCCCAGATGCTGCATGCTCACCTATATTGCACCTCAAGTTGAAGCAAGCAGATTTAATTTGGACTTTTAACCGAGGTCTGCAGCTCACTGCTCAGAGTGCTGGCATGTAAACTGAGCTGCACAAAGACAAACAGTTGTAGTGCAGAGTCACTCCTCTGGATTCACACTCCTGGGCCTGGCCTCTTCTCGTTCTCACATCGACATCATTTCGCTGCGGATGATTCAGCCTTATTACACGTGTCATGCCAGAGAGTCATCCTCAGTTTAGGAGAGACGTCTGTAGGGGTAAACACGGAGAGCGGATCCTCTTCGTGTTTTCTGAGCTTGAATTAATCATCGGCAGGGTCTCCTCATAGCTCTCAAGGTGGTGTCCGCCATGTCACATCAGATAAGGCCGGCTGCCCCTGATGTGCCGAGCGGAAAGAGCAGGCCAGGCAGGATGCTTTCTGCTGACTGGCTGCAACCACATGTCAGCCTGAGTGCAGTTTGCTAAGAGGCTGATACTGCCCTCATCCAAGAACGTGTCTCCCGATCCTCTTGCCCTCATCGGCTTAAGTTACGGACAACCAACTAGTCAGGTTTGTTTCTGCTCTGGGAGGAGAAGAATGCACTGTTTGTACACAAGCCAAGCAAAACAATCTCATGTGATCTGTCCTAAATATCCAGTCACATACACATGATCACTAAGTCATCAAAAATGTCTGTGCCAGGGAGCCAGACAGCGCGAGTCCCCTGAATGCACCCAACAAAACGCATTGTTTCATCAAAAGGGAAACATGGCAGCTGCAGTATTGTGGATTGCGGATAATCTGGCAGCAAGTGCCTTCGTGGATTTGTACTCGTGAGCATCCCCGCTTTGTGGATGGGTGTGAAGAGCAGGTTGCATAAGAGGATCACCTCCTTAATGTTGTAATTCAGGATTCCTGCTCAACACAGCCCTTCTATGCGTGTCTTAAAGAGAGGGTGGGGAAAAGTCAGTGGCGGTTCTAGACCAATTTGACTGGGGGGGCCACTGGGGAGCCAGTTATTTTCTGAGCGGGGCACAATAAATGCAGGACGAAAAAGAGAACTAGACAGTATGAAGTAATTGCGCATAAGAAAACAATGCAATACAGTTATTGGTATTTGTTTCAGTACACTTATATACACAGATAGATCTTATAGTTATTACTGTTAGCTTCAGCTTAAAGAGCCTGTGACAGCATCCCAACAACTGTTGTGCAATGAAATATTGGGCTACTAGTAATCTCGAACCGTCAGTTTAAAAAAGAAAAAGCGATACCGTTTCGTTAAATATCAATAATTTCGAACATCGCGGGGAAATTCCTTGACTCATTTTGAAGTTTTGGGGGAAGCCGGAAGTGACGTCAATGCGGGAACGCTTCGAGAGCCAAACACGGACAAAGTGTGTTGTCATGCGTAGAAATTGTGAATTACTGAGTTTAGGCACGTTAATAACGTTTTAATGAAGTTGACTACAGTATATTCATATTTGTCAGTGCTTTCATGTCAATTCGGCGACATAAACATAAATGATCGTGGTGAAGATGATGATTACATTAGGATTAAAAATCGGGAGTGAGAGCTGCTGAATTTCCTCCCGTCGGATGTGATATAAAAACAAATCGATTATTTTTGTGGTTATAAACTCAAGTGGATGAAACTACATTTATTAGTGCTTTCATGTCAATTCGGCGAACATATGATACATTAAATGATGAGTGAGGATGATGATTAAAAATCGTTTGTTTGAGCCGGTCTGCATTTACTGATGAGAAAACAAACCGATGCTTTTGTAGTTGTAGTACACCAACGTGGATTAAACGTGTGGTTTTTTACCACAATGTTGGGGAAATTAATGGATAAAATGCACCGATTATTATTATTTTTCCCACTCCGATCGGGACACTAGGTCCACCGTTTCCCCGCAGCGAGGCTCCCCCCGTTGACAGTTTACGTGGGCTGGGTGCAGTGGCGGACTGGCCATCGGGACGAATCCCGATGGGCCGGTACCGAAGTGGGCCGGTCGGATAAGTAACTAGCACATCCCCCATAGGCGGCGCGTGAGGCTCAGGTTTGAGAAGGCTAAATAACTTCTTTTACCTGACGCTGCCCGCCTCCGGCGTCTATAGAAAAGAGATCCACTCAGTGTGCGGAGTTTAAATCTCTCAAGTCATATTACAGGATAAAGGAAATACAGTTTAAACTGCCGTATGCAGAGAAGACGCCGACGTGTCGCACTTATCATTCATATTACATCATCAATCAGATCATCGATCATATAATATCATAATATATCATATATTTCCTTATCTGAGTCAGCTTCTCCAGCCTCATCTGGCCGTGCAACACTCACAGTGTCACAGACTGTATGCAGAAGTATTATTTAACACATTATGTTGACGAAACACTCGAGACAAATGTAATTAAAGTCAGATCCACTCGTGTCTTAGACGTGAACGCGCTCTCAGCTGGAGAGAGAAACCCTGGCTTGATTTACCGAGTTGATAACCAGCGTCGTAGGACCGCTTAGCGAGATCTCGTTTGTTAGTTTGTTGTTAGTTTGTTTGTTACTCAAACATATCCAGGGTCTGTTGAACTGGCTTCGTAGTACAGGGCACAGGTGGCTAGCAGCGCTAATGTCAAAGACACAGACATTATACATTATATTTGTATTTTACATCCCCCGCTCCCCCCGTTGACAATTTACTAGCGGTACCGAAGTGGGCCGGTCGAGAGTCCCGGGATGATTTTTAGTCCCAGTCCCACTGGCTACATGACCATATGATCGCCCATATTGACGCACCTCATTCCTAAACTTCTAACAGATACAACATAAACCGATCCTTCAGCCTCATATGAGCTCTCAGACACGTTCAACATTAACCTGTCATCGCTGTCTGAGCTTGCTGCTGTGTGCACCATCGTGCGTTTACATCTGACTGTATATATATAAAGGTTTACATGCAGATGCTGGGATCCTGGACGGTGCAGCTGGAGCGCTGTGCCCGCAATGACGTCACCCATCATTTGGCGGGACTTGAAGAATCCGCGAGAAGATCCAGAAAATTGTCAACATTGAAGGCAGATTAATGGTTATCAAAGTACAAATATCCAAAATCAGTTCAGTAACGGTTTTCAAGGGGACAATATGTACTCAAATTGATGGGTTTGGATGATGGGGGAAAACCGTGTCACAGGCTCTTTAAGTTATAGTGCAATGTTTGCACTAACACCATATTTATATAAAAATAAAGGCAATGAACAGTTACATCTCTACTTTACATAAGGGTGTCTGCACAATCTCACATTACAGCAACAAAACCCTGCGGTTTTTGGCAAACCGAGTACCAGAAAATATACATTTAAAAAAAAACTTTTCATTGTTAGGGGGGCCACAGGGGGGTCAGAGGTCAGTGTTAGGGGGCACTGGCCCCCCCTGCCCCCCCTAGAATCGCCCCTGGGAAGAGTGGTTCCTCCACTGAAGGACCATTACCACAGGAAGATGCTGGCACATGGGGATTACCCTTAGAGGCAGGAATTAGGGAAGAGGCGGGGGGAAAAGCGAAAAGGGCCTAGAGAGAAATTAAGATGTGTGGAAAGAAAATGAAAAGACTAGAAGCACGAAGGACCATGAACAGCATCCAAAAACCTTCTAAAGCTACTCGTATACGGTTCTTCATTTTGTTTCAAAAGGCAACTCAACACAAACCGATTCTTGGAGAAATAATTAACAATGACATATTAAAATGGAAATGGAAACAGTGGTGGATTTTCAACCGTGTACGTTTTTCTGACAGTTTCATTGTACAGTTTACTGAGTGGGAGAGATTATGGCTGTCAGAAATTACAGATATGTCAGGCACAAAAAAAGGGGGCCGGAATAATTGTCGAAATTCTCTTTTTATGCCTATTTTTCGAATGTCTACAATTATTTAAGCTTTGGTTTCGTCTTTTACATTTCCTCAGAGGGTGATATGAAAGCATGACAATGGTAAACTCATGGAGGCATGACTCTTCATATTCACTTCAAAACCTGTGCCTGAGCTGGTGGAACAACATTAATAAAGCTCCAGAAACTTAAATGTGACGTCCATTTGGGCCGAGTGACAAGTTAAATTTTTTGAGCAGGGTATCATGGGATTATGGTGCCTTATGCTATGTTTGAATATTGTCAGGTTTCATAGAAATGCGTCCCCCTTTCACATTATTACATTGATGTATTTGGCATTAAGTGGTCTGCTTAGTGAGTAAACCGGGAATTCAAAGGGGTTAAATCCATTCATCCTCCCGTCAGGAAGATGCTCCTTTTTTTGAGCACAGCTGTGTGCCAATGTGTATGTTGTGAAAGGCAACGGAGGAGGGGGGGTGATGGATTTATAGATTGGACAGATTGGCAGGGCACTTGTTGAGTTGAGAGCAGATCTCTGTCCGGCCTCCGGGGGGCAGAGCAGCCTCGGGGGGCGGAGAGTCTGCCCTGTGCTCTGGGCTTAGCTGCTCGTTACATTAAAACAGGGGCTTCTGTGACAGAGTCAGCATTATGAAAGCTAAGAGGATTAGCTGATGGACATTTCTGGCGTTGTCGGTCAATTATGAAAATGAAAAGCAGTGACTGGGCAGGGCTCTGTGGCACAGAAGAGCTCCTCTCTCTCTCCTCATCTCACTCTGTCACAGGTTAGGGAAGCTCAGGGGAGGGAGGGGCAGAAATAAATAAAAGGCACCATTGATGCAACATGAAAGTTTTCTGTGTGTGTGAGCCACGGATTAAAAAAGAGCATTTAAATTGTAATGTTTCTAAAGTGCAACACTGTATGTTATGCAACAGTGTAAAAAAAACTGGCTCGCACATCAGCCAGCCATCCGTGCTCGAGCCTTCCACACACACACACTTCCACTGTCCTACTTGTGTGTGTGTGTACCCCCCTGTGATTGCTCAACAGCCAATCAGTGAGGGAGGAGTCTCCACCTATGATGCACGTGTGATGCTAGAGAGTGTGGGATGATGAAGAGGAGTTGTGGGGATGCTGGAGGAGGGGATATGTGTTGGTGTATCCATAAAAGTGGGAATCCGCAGCTGCCTGTGTTAAGGATCTACCTCTGGGGATTCACACAACGATGCAAACGTAATCAACCGAGTCAATGTGCCACCGCGGCTGCAGCGGACACATCTCTCCGCCAATGACACCCTGCCTTTCCCCCACCCTCGCTGCGTCCCCTCTTATCACCCGCCTCCCTAATACAGCGGTTAGACCTCACTGGAGCACAGCAGAGGTGATGCTGTATATCCATGTGTGCCTGAGAAAGATAAGAAAACAAACTGCTGAACCGTTTCATTTTTCTTTTTGCCCTGTCACCAGCCAGGGAGGTATATAAAAAAAAAAAGTGTTTTTGCTGCAAGAGAAATGTTGCCTGAAATAAAAAGAGGGAGCAGTAATCCTAGCTCACTAGATTGCATGCTGAGTTATATTAAATCCCAGTTATCACTTCAGGGACAATGTCATCGCACCGCTGTATTACAGATGGTCCTGCTGCATGGGCAGATTTGATATGGGTATTCAGAGGCCGGTTAGAAGCAGCTGCAGAATGTCTCCATCTGGTGTTACTGCAGGAACTAGGTGACCTAGTAGGCAGTAAATGTTGTGTAAAACCCATCAAATCATTTGGTAGCTTCGGCAGTAAAACTTCCCAATTAGTTTAAGGAATATTCACGGCTATTTTACACACAAAGACTACTTACTCTGGTTATTTCATGCGGGTTAGTCCAGTGTGTCCGATCTGGATGTGTGTATGGTGGACGACGGGTGCAAACCGGCCCCAAACATTCCCATTAAGAGAAACTCATTGCCGTTTAAAAAACCCCGATGCAAATAAAAAAACAAATGTGACAAAACGGATGCAAATGGAGTTACATCTTCACCAACGTGACAACACAAGCGCTGCATTTAGAAAACATTCAGTGTTTGTATGGGAATTGAAATTATATTTTAGTATAGGTTTATATATATATATCTCTTCTGTCATTTACCTTGATGTCCAATTCTAGTGTAAATATATCCACATCAATTGAACCAAAGGAAAAAAGAAAGTATTGTAAATGGCATGATAACAATTTGACTGATTAGTGGAGAAATTGAGACGACAAAACACCTGTCAATGCTCAGTATGAGGCAAACTAACACATCTATTAAACAGTATACGGAGCAGTGAATGTGTGAGAAAGGCATTTTTTACAAAGCTTAAGAATTGTGCACACAACGTGAAGCCAAATTTAGATTCTTGACTTTACTCAAAAAGTATTAAAAGCAGTTAAAGGAGACATGTCATGCTTTTCCGGTTCAAAACCCCAAATGCGCAAATCTGGGACAAACCTTTAACCGTGATGCGTATTTGAAAAAAAAACGTGTTTTTAATGACAACAGGATGGGGGAAACACCATGTTCCCATCCAGCGCATCAGGACTGTACAGAGGGAGGAGTTGATGACAAAGAGGTCAGTCCAGGGACAGCATCTGCCTCAATTCAGAGAGGTAAACTAACAATACAAAAAAGAAAACAAGAAACATTATCTAGAAAAAAGAAAATTATAAAAAGGGAAAATATACAACAGGGTATGCAGTGAAACAGCTGGAGCCGCCCATAAGGCAGAGGGAGTGTGGTACACTCTGCTCCTCTGGGTAAAGTCCTCGTAAAGGATTGTCTCTGTACTGCCGTGGTTTGCTCTTCTGCTGCGTGTCCGCCTCCTCCGCCTCCTCCTCCTCCTCCTCCTCCTCCTCCTCCTCCTCCTCCTCCACTTCCTCCTCCTCTTCCTCCTCCTGCTGCTGCTGCTGCTATACCACGGCGTACTGCTGATACAGCAGCTCCCGGATCTTATAGTAGTCGTCACACAGGCATCCTTCCAGCCCGATGCGCCCGGCCTCCGTCTGGACAAAGATGCACAGGTCACACGGGTCCATTCATTAACATTTCGAACAACATGGTTCCACATTTTAACATATCAGATACAAGCCCTGCCCTCTAAAAAGAAAAATGCTGACCTCTGAAATAAATACGCTTCCAAATCATTCCCACACACTGTTCACAGACTTAAATGTGTAACGAAGCGTTCCACTTCAAGTTTTCCCATTTAAACACACACACACACACACACACACACACACACACACACACACACACACACACACACACACACACACACACACACACACACACACACACACACACACACACACACACACACACACACACACACACACACACACACACACACACACACACACACACACACACACACACACACACACACACACACACACACACACACACACACACACACACACACACACACACACACACACACACACACACACACACACACACACACACACACACACACACACACACACACAGCTCGCTTTGATCTCATTTTCTGGGTTGCGAGTTCTGGGGTTCTTGTCAATTATGCATTTTGCTGGTGGTACCCTGGCTCCCTCCTACTTTTCCTTTAGTTCTGCCTGTGATTATTTTTATGTGCGTTTCTTCTGAGCCGAGATGTTTTTTATGCCACTGGGTATAAAAAAATGTATTAGTTTCCCTTTGTGTTTAATGTTCCTTCTTGGTGTTAAGCACTGGTATTTTATTGTAGAATGCGCAACTAAATACACCTTAGCCTATAAACCATCAACAACCAGCCTAACACAGAACTAAGACACTATTAACCCCAGGGCCAAATTGATTATTTGTAATGTTATATTATATGACTATGTTGTTAAATACATTACATTACATTGCATTTAGCTGACACTTTTATCCAAAGCGACTTACAATAAGTGCGTTCGACCAACAAGATACAAACTTGAAGAAAACAGAATCACATAAGTACATCAGGTTTCAAAGAGCCAAAAATGTCAAGTGCTACTCAACTGGCTTTAGATAAGCCAGTCCTTTATTAGTATATAAGTTCTCTGTTAATAGTTCTATCGCTCGAGGTGGAGTCGAAAGAGATGAGTTTTCAGTCTGCGCCGGAAGGTGTGTAAGCTATCTGCTGTCCTGATGTCAATGGGGAGCTCATTCCACCATTTTGGAGCCAGGATAGCAAACCCACGTGTTTCTGCTGATGGGAACTTGGGTCCCCCTCGCAGCGAGGGTCTACTGTAACTACAGTTTACAACTTGCACTGAGTGCTGCTTCCTCTGGTTATTATTAGCAACAATATTAGCATGTCTAATGTGGACAATTTCTGGCTATGCATGGGTACTTCTGACGGCTCAGTCAACAATATTTAGGGCAATAAATACCTCATATATTTCAAGATACATTAGATATTTGTTGCATTAATAAATGATGTACATACAATAGAAGTGTCTGGAGGGTTACAGACAAGACATGGGAAGGGATTTCTAGCAAAAGAATTGTTAAAATTCTTTAAATTAATTGGATACTTTTTTAATGTATTGTACAGGTCCTTAAATTCTACCTGCTTCTAATTTCATTAAAACGGTGGCTATATATTAACTATGCACCTTCCTTGCACATGGACTTATAAATATGAATACATTTGGAATAAAACTCAACCTGAACTAAGAACATCCAGAACATTCACCTGCAACTTACAAATTATGCATCACTTGGATATAGACGCTTATGGCACTACTTCTATTCTATTTTATTGTATTTACTTGCACTATTTGATCTGTTTTATTGTGTTGCTCTGTTGGAGGAGCCTGGGACTTAAGATTTTAATCGACATAGCTAGACTGTGTATGAATGACAATAAAAGCCTTGAATCTTGAATTTTCAGTGTGTATTCTTTAGGCGTAAAACAAGCCTGTGTCCTGTGTGTTCTGCGCTGCTCGCTGCACGTTGTTAGCGGGGACTCGTGCTGCAGTGACCTAACGGACAGCACACTGAGGCGGTGGGAAGGACGACTCACCCTGCGGACGGCCACCATGTTGTTGCAGACCAGCACTCCTCCCACGAACTCGGCCTGGATGCCCTCTCTCAGCAGGACCTGCTTGAAGTCTGACAGGCGAGGCTCGTTGATGAACACCGACTGATGGCCTGGCATCTGCAGGGAGAGCGGAAGAGAGCGCCAATCACACTGAGGCCTGTCTCAAGTGCTTATACAACCTTGTGGACACACACTGGTGGAATGGTGTGACAACGCCTTCTCAATCAGGCTCACGGTGATCTGTCCCACTCACCTTGAGAAAACTGTCTTTTTTCCTCTGGCCAGACAACATGCCGTCTTAGGACTTAGACATAACGGTTTGTGTCCGCTAGCTGCAGGACACCTAGAAGTCATCTGCTGCTTGTGCTATTTTATAGCCAATGCAAAGACTATAAAGTAAGTTAGCCGTTTTGGTCATTGTTGCTTAAATCACATTTTGGACTTTCGTCAAAGTGAGAACATTTATCTGATCTCACCCTTACATCTCAGTTTAACGTCTTCGGGTGATGATTTGAGACGGCAATTATGGAGAGTGTACTATCCAGTGGGAGACAGCTTGTGGTCAGCTTTTTTTAAATGAAAATCTCTATATATATTGCAATCAGTCTAAATGAACAATCGGGACGGAAATGTTCGGATTTCCAAAGGGAGGTTCTGTGAATAAATTAAAAATCAAGAACCGAAATAATTGAACTATTCATATCTTAGACTGCACTGTAACTTTTATCTTTCAATGTTTAATTTATTAGCTTTTCTTTTTAATGACTGATTTTAAATGCCATTTTCTTAATGTCTTTCATTTTTTGTTTTTGTTTTAATGTTTCTTTTATTATCTTTTACTGTTTTTAAATGCCTTTGTCTGAATGTCTTTCATTTTTGTAAAGCACCTTGAATTGCCTGGTGCTGAAAGGCGCTATATAAATAAACTTGCCTTGCCTTGCCTTGATTTGCATATTTATAGATTCTGGTTTTCTTTTTTATAATCAGGGAGATTGAGTAGGTGGTTTTTCCATCCAAATGTTCAAGATCTTTCAGTTCATGTCATGAAATTAATTGGAAAAAAATATAAATATATCCATAAATATTGAATTAATGGGACCATGCAAAACTAGATACTAATTGTGTTTATTCAAAGCCTCACGAAGAGCTTGTTTGTGAGGGAATTGGGGTCAAATGTATACTGAAAATCCTAGAACCCCGAAAGGATAATTCAAACATGTATTCATGTAAATCTGCTTATCAAAATGAGGTGCCACTGAACTTGCTAAATATTGCATCTTGTCTTTGTTAAAACTTTTCGAATTGTTAACACTTCAGTGGAAACCCAAATACTTATAATAAGAAATGACACTTTAACATTTTCCAAAACCCCTAAATTCTAAATCAGAAATAATTTGCTCGTGTTCCCGCCTTACCTCATTGGCAGGCAGCGGCTCTAGCGTGGGGATGACGTCGCTCTCCTCGGACACCTCCTTCTCGTCCTCTCCGAACAGACTCTTCATGGCGCGCTGGGCTGCCACCGCCGTCGCGTTTTGGTCGGTATCCAGCTCAGGAGCGACCTCCATGGGCATCTCGCCCTCCTCCGTCTCCTCCTTCACTCCCTCCTCCAGCATCACACCTGTGTCCACCTTCACCACGCGCATGTCCAGCACGCCATCGATCCAGGCCAGCTCCGTGTCTTTGGCCTTGCAGAACTGCAGCGAGCTCACCAGGGAGTCTTTCAACCGAACCTGTGCCGTGACAACGAGACGAGACAAGATGAGACAAGATGAAGACACCAGCCTGTCACGGGAGGATGCTTTTATTCTTTCATAAAAAAAAATAATCAACCTTGGAGCAGTGGTTTTCTAAGTGTGGGAAGGTGAGCCTCCCCTCAGAGAACATAAGAACAGCTGCGCCGCGCCCCCCCCCAATTATCATTGCTATTATTATAATTATTGTTGTTGTTGTTGCTATAATGCAGGGGTATTCAACTGCATTTCAAAGAAGTCCAGTAAGAGAAAATGTCATTACTGCACCCATTTGATTGGCTGAGTAGCGTCACCTCCTTAAAACATTAAACAACAACTTTTTTAACATTTTCAACATGGTGGATAAATCCTTATATGCTGCCGGCAACACACTGAAAGTCAACTTTGCCTCCTTATTACCCTCACCCCTACTGTAGTGGGAACGATGAGTCTGCGTCTTTGATGCGCACAGGCCGATGATCATCCTCTGGCTGCAGCCTCGACCGGTACTTTTGATCAAAGTAAGTATTATTAAAATTAAAACAAAGGGCAGTGCCGGTCGTCAGCGAACCGAGCCCGTTCTGTGATTCTCCAGAACACACAGATGGCCGGTCCGCCCTTACCAGGACCGGTCCATGGAAATCCTAGCTTCAAATAATCGTGGTCATGCTTCCTCCGTTTTCTGCCAGACGCTGTCTCCTCTCTCCCTTCAGGTAACTTCACTAAAGATCGATCCATGTTGCCGCTCGCATAAAGCCGTCTGAAGTTAACTAGCTAGATTTCACTGTTTCTCGTTATTTCTTTTTCACGCTGCGCCTCTCCTGAAGCTCTCTGGCGCCCCCCCGGGGAGGCACGCCTCACACAACCGCTGCTCTAAGCTCTATTGCCATGGGGTTGTAAGTTGCAACTAACATCATCAGATTGATCAGGATTTACTTCTTCAAAGCAGAATAGGGCCGTTAACGTGATGTTTGATCATGCCGTCTAATTAATGTTAGCTGTGCTGTTTGTAATGTGTACAGCTTTGTGATGCATGTGATTCCTTATGTAATGTGATAGTGTTCTACTTTGACCATGAGGGGGCGCCCTTAGTTTATTATTATATGAGGGACTCCTGGGTTGTATGGATGCAGAGGGATGAAAAAGGTAAATGAGAAACTCCCTGATTTTTTAAAAAGTACTTATTCTTTCTTTCTAGTTAGAGGTTTTGTTTCATAAACTAATATTTCCTTTCGTTATTCCATTTAGAACATTCAGCCCTACAGAAGCTTTATGAATCTTTTAAACACATTTAAAGGACCACATTTCCCTACAATAACTCAGTCTCCAAAGCATTTAGAGGCTGACCTGGTAGATGTGTGTTTCGCTGGTGGCGTCGATGGTCTCCTGCAGTTTGGGCGTGTACACTTTGATGTCCTTGCTGAAAGCTTTGCAGGACTCTGCCAGGTCGAGGCTGGCCTCCGGCGACCCGCGAACGATCACCAGCTGTCTGGGCTTCATCTGATTAATAATCTTCTTGATGGAGTCGCCATCAGAGCGACCTTCGTAGTCTATGTACGATATCCTCGCTCTGCGGAAGATTGAAGACAGGACAACGCTCTTTCATAATTGTCAAACAGTCGAACACGAGCACAGACAAGACTTCCTGAGAGCATTTGTCATTTATCCAGGAGACGTTTGCTGAGTAGACATAAGCTTTTTTCAAACAACAATTAGCCTTAAATTGAAATATTCACACCTGGAGGGCGTCCAGCACCCCACAGCACTGAACTGTTGGCAGATGATCAGCCCGAGTGGCAGTTCAAAAGGGAGGTGAGACATATTTAGAACTAAAGGTGGGGTAGGTAATTCACTTCAGAAACACTTAGTTATATTCCATGGAATGCTCTTAACACCCCGATAGCAATTAATAAATTAAATGCTTTGACAATAAATACATACAAAAAAGTCATCTGTGGAAGCCGTGGCGCTGTAAAAAGCACGACCAATCATCTTTGCCGGCCCGGCTAAAGTAACCGGATGGCCTACCTGCCTGTCAGCCTTCCATCGGGGCACAAACTTATCTCGTGCCCTCATTGGTCATGTGCGCGTTCGTGTGTGTTGGAGGAGGGGCTCTGTAAGGAAGTCTGAAGGAAGGGGCAGATTTTTTTCGTCTGCGTACTTTCAAATTCTAGCGCACTCGAGCCGGTTTCTCCATTCTTACCTACCCTACCATTAAGTCTGTAGAGGTCTTTTCACAGAGGAAGACAGATTTAAAAAGGGGCCAAGTTATACTTTTTGGGGTTTTCCATTTCCTGCATTTAAATTGTCTGCAAAGGCTACAATCCCAAAGTGTCTCTCCATCACACTCCCCTTGCCTGAAACGCCTGAATTGGCCTCCTTTGTTGACTTTCGTAATATAGTGACTCACTACGTAACACTCGTGCTACTATTGGCTAGCACGTAGCACCGCAACAAATTGTTTGGCCATGGTTTCAGACAGAGGGTGAAAAGAGGTGCTGCAGCACAGGCAGTATGAGAGGCACAACACAGACATTTGAACCGGACAAGGTGCATGTTCGGGCCCCTTTAAGGAATCACTGACCTAATTTCGAGATTTTCTATGCTGGAGACACATTTGGTGGGAACAATAGAGAGATCTTGGTCCATGGGCTCGTCTCCGTTGGTCATCCCCGAATCCATTTTGTTTTTCTCCTCCTCTGTGGTTTGCAGCTCAGGAACCAGAAAATCTTCTAGCCTGTGAAAAAACAACTCTGGCTTATTAACAAAAGCATCAAAGAGTCTTTACATTCTTAGTCCATCTGCCTGTGATCTGATGTCCGTGTGTATCACTGTGCAGTACCTGATAATCTCCCCATACTCGTCCCATTTGATTCTCTCCTCGTGTGTGGGGAACATCGGATAAGACTTTTTGGCTTGTTTGAAGAAGCTGCCTTTGCGGCTGCCCTCGCTCTTCATCATCAGGTCGTGATGTTTCGTTTTCAACACAACTGGCTGATCCAGATCATCGTCCATATCACTCTCTTCACTCGAGTCTACATCCACCCTGCAAAGTGCATTAGAATAAACATTAACTAGTGTGTACATATGCATAGTTTTCCGATAATACGGATGGGATCAAACAGCAACTTCCCTAAAAGTGTGTGTGTTCTCCTTGTTTCTGCCGTCAATTTTAAACACATTTTTCTACAGTTGCCGAGTATCAGAGTTCATACACCTTTTCACCAATGACTTCTCCATGACCTTTACCTCATTTTCCATGACCAAAACAAATTACTCTTTCTCGCGGTACCACTAAAAATGTTTTATTTTAACATGGAACAGGAAAATAAGGTCTGCATCTGAAACATGTTGTGCCTATCCAACAAATCAAATAGTTGGCTTGCTAGCTTCTACACGCTAAAGCAACTAAAATCTCTCACCAGCAAAATACCTCGTCAGTTAAATGCCATTTTACGTTTCTTTACTATACGATACAGTATTTATTATCATTATAGTATTACTATTTCGACGATTGGCTAAAATATAAATTATATTTGATGCAACTTTAGTTACATTTCCATGACTTTTCCAGGTTTTTAATGACCGTAAGAGCCCTGGAGTATACATGTTGCCAAGTGTCATCTTCCATTTTAAGATTACCATTTAAATAGCCTGTTTTAAATGTTCAACCCAGAGCACTATTTGCATATATATTGGCTTTTTACATATTTTCCTTTTAAGCTGTTAAAAGAGGATACAATAGTATGAATCAAATGTTTTTTTACAGGCATACAACTTCACCAATCGGAGACATTTCTGTTTCGACTTACTCTTTAGCTTGTTCAAGTTTTTTAGCTGCTTCTTTCTTTACTTTGTCCTTTTCGAGGAATTCTTCCAGTTCCTTGCCTTCGAGCTTCACTCTTTTCCTCACCTGTGATGATGAGAAGAATGAAGCATGGAGTAAAGGACAGAGTCATGAGTCTGAATGTGACAGACAGGCTCTTCCCCATGGGGCTGCAATCAGATATAAACACAGTGAGTTATCATCGTGACCGCCGCTCTCACCTCCAGATCCAGCATCTTCTCTCCGGGGTTGTCGATGAGGTAGCGAGCTAGGGTTCCAGGTGTGGTGCGGTAGGTCAGGATGACAGAGTTTTTGGCGTCTTGGCACCACTGGATGAAGAGTTCTCTGGAGAAGCCGGCCTCGAGGTCAGGCTGGCTGCAAAGCACCACCTTAGGGCTGGGCACCCGGGCCAGGTCTGCCAGACTGTGGCACAGCGTCAGGTGACGGAACTGGAAGGGGTTGTTTCTCTTGTCTTCAAAACACCTCATGAGTTTGTCACTCATCCACTCCACCTACAGGAAGAAAACATTAATGTTATTATATACTTATAAAGTCATTCTTAAGAATGTTCATGGTTAATTAACAAGGCAGGAGAAGAAGAGTATGATATCATCTCAAGATTCAAGATTCAAGGCTTTAATTGTCATTTGTACATAGCAACAGTGTAGTTATGAAAGTAATGCTGCGTTCACACCGGACGCGATGCGAATATTCGCATCGCTCCAATCGCTCAAGTTTCACCGCGGCTTGCAGTTTCACCGCGGCTTGCAGTTTCACCGCGGCTTGCAGTTTCATCACGGCTTGCAGTTTGTTTTATCGCGTCATTCAAAAACAGACATACCGTTGACGCGCCGCGCCGTTGACGGACAGTTGAGGTTGTTTACACTTCCATGCAAGATCGTTTTGGTTATTTCTGTCCTTGACTATGGAGGATATAACAACTGTTGCTGCTTTGTACCTTCTGTGGAAGTCCTACAAACATAGCAACAAACGCCGTGTCTGGGTTCTTATTCTCCTCCAAGCCAGCTCCTTTTTGTTGTGGTCCCGGTAGATATAGGCTACGACATTGTATCGTAAATCTCCGGGAACCCACTCACAGCCACAACGATCATCTCTTTTATCTTTACAATTGATCGACAGCAGGACGTCAGAGGGAATCCCAACACTGATTGGCTTTCGCGAGAACGCGTCACGTGAATTTGACGCTCTAGTTGAAAAAATTGAACTCTCGCATTTGACGCGGCCACCTTCAATTGCGCCGCGTCCACCGCTTCATGCGCGCCGTCGGAGCGAATTCGCGTCTGTCTGCGTCTCTGCATTGACTTTAATGTAATCGCGCCGCCCCCAAAAATCGCATCGCGTCCGGCGTGAACGCAACATTAGGTTACAGGCTCCTCCAACAGTGCAACATAATAAAACAGATAATAAAATAAATATATAATAGCAATAGTGCAGAATAGTCTATATACAGGTAATTGGAATATTGATATATATAAGTTGCAAACAGATGAATGTTATGGATGTTCTTTCAAAAGTCCAGGTGTTGAACAGTCTTATGGCCTGTGGGATGAAACTGTATCAAGTGTGAAAACCAGTGGTACCTGGGACTTGGAGAACTCCACCACATTATAGCTGACGTTGTTGAGCAGAGCGAGAGGGTAGGCTCCCAGCCCGGCATCCTTTGTTCTCCAAATCTGGTCCAGCAGCTGAGCCAGCTCCAACACACGGCCCGCTGTATCCACGGCGATCAGGACATTACCGTCACCACGAAGAGTCTCCATTACATTGGCTGTGTGTAAAAAAAAATTGAGGTTATTTTTGAAGATAAACTCATTTTTTCAAAAAGTTATTTTACAGAACTGGAGGAGGAGATGATAAAAACACAAAAGGAACACAGGGTAAAACAAAAGTGTAATCCTTGTTCAAAAGAATCTGTTCCTCCAGACTTAATTTGACTGTTTCTGCGTGAATGAGTGAAAGTAATTATTGAGACTGCCTATTGTTTCTCATTTAGTGTCACACACTCTCAGTGGGGGGGATTGTAATTATTGTAAGACACAGACTTATTAACACAATATACAAATAGTTTTCTAAAAAAACAATTGACTGTAGTTATTTTCAGATGAGATGAATAATTTAACTACAGGTTACAATTTGGTAAATTGGTGTATTATTTAGTCAATACTCCTTTTTTTTAGATATGTTTGTAGGGCGAAGGGTTCAATTATACATTTCTACTATCGAGGCACGTAAAGATCACTTACTAAGAAGCAGCTCATCTCTCTGTTTGCGACGCGGCTGTACATATTTAGCATTGAAGGAGTCTGTGATAAGCAAAGAAGGACGACTTATGCTGTCCAACACGCAGCCGTTCAGGTGACTAGAACAAAGAAACAGAGTTATAAAGGTTAAGAACTAATAGCAAATCTAGAAACGAATTTTCCATTTCTCATTGTTTGGTGTGTGCTCACATTTCTCTCTTGTGGTTGAAGTCAACAGCATAAATAATCTCCTCCTCTCCATCCTTCACTATTTTCCAAATAGTGCCTCCGATCATGTGACCAGCTGGAAGAGGAGTGATGGAAAGACCGTGCCCTTTTCCTATTGGGTAAAAATAAAGATATACAAAATATGGTTATCTTTGAGACATAAAGAGGGGTGGATCCTGACTTGTAAGGGTCTGCAACTAACTCACCTTTCAGATTGACAATCTGAGAGTATTTGAGCTGCTGGATTTTATCAAAAGCACAGTCCACATCATCCAGGGTGAACAGTGTGAAATCTTCACTGTTGTTTCGAGACTAAGTGGAGATATGAATACACACATGTTAGTCATGCAAACAAGCTCTATTAATACATTACTTAACATGCATGACATTTCCTACATCCCTTTCTTACCTGAAACTGATCATACATGAACATCTGACCCATCTTGTAGACGGGGATTGTGGCATATATAGTGCAGTTTAGACCTAGTTTCCCCACAGCGTATGGCAGGGCTCCCAGGTGTAGGGGGTCAGGGTGGGAGAGGAGCACTGCATCAACCTGATGAACATACCTGAAGGGAAAATGGACATCACATAAACGTCAAAGTAGCAGAACAAGGAGGAAACTGATCTAATAAGACGAGGAATACCATACCGTTTCATAGCATCGATAATGTCCATTGAGAAGGTCTCATCCCAGCCACAGTCCAGGAGGAAGCGGAACTCATCCACCTGCAGCAGGTAACACAAGGCAGACTCCTCCTGCACCCCTGACACTGCTGTCAGCTTAATAATGGACGTCATATTTCTTTAGTTGTCTCTCTGAAAGTACAATATAGATGATCAATGATTAACACAAAACAACCACCCAAATAAACAATGCAGTTAAATCTCAACTACTATGGCTCTATTACTTTGTTTACGACTGAGAACTCATTCATTTAAATCTTTGGGGAAAAAAACCGTAACAAGTAAAAATGAACCTATACGATGCAATAGTGTTATGCTGCATAAGTAAGGTCTATCAAATATGCGGCTGGCTCATCAAGCAGTGAGTCAATTTTAAAAGTAAACACAATTTAGATTGCCAGCTACAGCTAGTTAGCAACACCGATAACAAAGTACCCTGCGATGTATGTCTTTTTAGCATGCTAGCTACACTAAACTTGTGGATGTAAGTGGCTTGGCTCGACGGAGAAAGGTGCAACGTACCACTTAATACGAGGAAATGCGAAATTTCTCCCGTTCAAATTGAAAAAGAATAAGAAAATGTTCTATAATTGTAACATTAAGACATTTTGGCTAGCGTTTTCAGTACACACTTGATTAGCAGACATGTTTGCCGCTGCATCATGTGTGAAAGGGCAAAGGACCGTACCAAGTAGGGCGGTGTTAGAACAAAATTAAAAGTATAAGAAAATAAACATTTTGCTCATGTTATCAAGACAATTCAATAGATTTGCTTTAAAGTTTCCAATTCATGAGGGACAATTGATATTACAATCCACAGCAAGGGTGATCACCAATACATTTTTATTTATGTTGCTCATGGAGCACTGTCGCCTTTGCACAGTTGGAAGAGTCCAATGTCCTCTGCCTGGTGAGAGAAGAGGTGAAGGCCACGACGAGCGTCAACACAAGGTAATATCCTGCATATTCCTATATCGTGTGTCTTTTTTTTGTGGTGTTATTATAATCTGATATGTTAACTGTTGTAAACACAAAATACTTGAACTGAAATAACATTCTCAACGAAAACCTGACACATATTTCTAATGATAGCTGGCTAGCTAGCTGATTAGTTAGCTGGTGGCTGTGGTGCAGTGAGTTGTTTTAGTGTGCAGTTAAACTATTGTGTGGGTTGCTATGCATATATTAAATTAAGAAGTACATCATATGTGGTTTGAGATGATTTACTCTACCTGTTGTTTCATATAAGTTAACTAGAGATGTAATTTATTGAATTTAGAGATCACCCTCACCTACAAACCAATTAGCTCAGACAAACATTAGCAACAATGTCATTATAAAAAAACGATTCCCCTTTTGTTGTGTTTCTGTCAGCACAAGTAAGATCACCTTAAGTCTAGAAAACAACGTTTTGAAGAGTTGTCATCTGTCGAGGCTTGATATCTGTAGTTGGCTTTGTGTAAGCTTATAAATTCCCCCTTAGTAATATGTTCATGATGCTCTATTTGTGACACAGAATCAGACTAGTTTTGTGAAGGCCCTCAGATAAAGATGCAATTTCTTCAAAGACAGTGTAGTCCTGTGCCAGTCTTCTGTGTAGGGCTGCAGGTCGGATTGTTGCACCTGTGTTGCCCATATCTGTACCACAGAGAAGCGAAGATAATTACAAGATTTTACGTTTTCTATGATTCTGATAGTATTAAGTATTTTGGTGAACTTATTTTTTGAAAGGACAAGTCACTCTTTACTGTAAATGTTAGCAAGCCGGTTTTAAATCAGAGTATTTCATCAGTCCCACATAATTAACATTACAATCTGTCTTTTGCTTATTTCTGAAGAAACCATGGTCAACTTTTTATCCCTAGCCCGTGAGCATTGGGCAGTCATCCTGGTGCCTATGGGCTTTGTCATCGGATGGTACCTTGACAGACAGCAGGACACGAAGCTGACAGCGTTCAGGAACAAAAGCCTTTTGTTCCGCAGGTAAGAAAAACATTTCCTCCACATTTATCAGAGCACTTTCTTTTATGTTGATGCTTTTTCTATATAATATGCATTTCCCCCCAGTTTAAACGTAATGCTATGTGTAAAGAGGAAGATGGAGGAATGCATGTATGTTTATATGAAGTTTACACGACTTGTTTTACTTCTGGTGTCTTTAGGGAGCTGAAGCCTGGTGAGGAGGTGACCTGGAAGTAGACCACCCTCCCTGCAATGTGTCCTGTCATGTGACCACCCTCCCTGCAATGTGTCCTGTCCTGTGACCGTCCCTCAAATCCACATATTTAAGATGTCATCTGTCAATCTTTAATAGGAGTTGTATCAACCGATAATAAACTTGCCGTTTGTCATGAAAATCATTTTGTACTGGTTGTTGCTTTGGTTAGATGACACATGAGATTCTTTTTTTCTTAACTGGTTTATTTGATGCTGAACAGAGTAAATTAATAAATGGTTTGTTTAGCTTGAACATTCCAGTAGAACCAATGAAGACTACATGGAACAAGAACTGTTTTTGCAATATTTTGGACAGAGACAAATATTTCATGCATGACTGAAGAATCCGTGGCCACTACAGAGCATCTGCAGTGTGGATAATCCCCCTCTCAAAAAGCAGCTCGGCCAAAGTGATCTGGGGGGAAATGAAAAACAAACTGCTTATTTAACAAAAGATTATTATTGCTGTAAATAAGAACATGCACATTTACAAAAGAAAATTGATAACAGGCCCAAAATCAGCAAATAATATGCACTTAACACAACATACCCTGTCTTCAGCAGAATCACACGGGAAGCTCCCTACTGTCACAAATTTGGGATATGAATGGATCAGAAACTCAATGGCGTCGGTGTGCTGAAAGAAAGGCAAGCAAAAAATGAGGCAGTGGCCCCGGCACAAGGACACAACATGCAAAACATTTATTAACTTACCTCTACTTTTATTTCAAAACTCTTGAGCTGCTCTTTGTGGTAAACTCTGGAGTTTTCTGTTGTGTAGTAAAGATGGACAGCTTCTCCGTCACTGCATAATCTGTGAAGACAGAAAGTTACATTTTAAGATTGTCTTATTTTACATTCCTGTTCTAATGGATTACTGAATCAGGTGTTTCTGACAACATGCAGTCAAAGGCAGGCCTGAATAGTGTGTGTGAACGTGCCGTTACTCGTTCCATTACCTGGCACAGCCACCACGGAGAACTCTGACTCGTGTCTTGGCAGTGATTTTTGCACCTACATCCATAACCTGCCCATGCTCCCACCTCGCAGATGCTCCCAGTACACTGGTGGCCAATTCCTCTGTGAGATGGTGTGAAAGGGTTAAATCAAGCTGTTCTGTATAGTTTAAAAATCAATAACACTTAAATGCAATAGTGCAATGTTCTTCGCAATTAAGTGAAAGTGAGTTTATGGCCACATTTACCTGGTGTGAGCATGGGAGGAAGGCAGTCATGCAGGAAGACTCTGGCTTTCTGATCCACGGCAGCATCGACCGGGGCGTAAGTCGTTAGCTTCTTCATCAGGTGCTCAACTCGTGAGAAGAACTTTGTCCTGCGGGGGTCATCCTAAACACACGAGGAGGAGCGTCATTGAGGGGTAATCGGTAGAAAGACAAGGATGGGGACTGTGATAAATAAAGAAGACAATGACTGATGAATTACTTTGTCAGAGTTCTGTACTCCCATGTATGTCAGGTAATCCAGAGGTAAGCCCTGTCTGAACTCCACATCCTCCTCCATCGCTATTTCCAGTGCTGCAGGGACAACCTGAAAGAAGGCAGTGCAAAGAGCTTTGGTAAATGAAAAACTACATATTGTTTTTTTAAATTAAAGTGGTTAAATGCACTGTTAACCTACTGCAACACTTGTATCCAGAATCAATTCAGAAACATGAGAAAGATAGTTCGAATCATTTCTGGTGTACAACCAGAAATGATTCGAACTATCTTTCTCGTATTTTATTTTCATGGTTTGTTACACCACGACCACGTGTGCTAAAACAGCTCCACTTCTTCTGCATTGCGAAACCAATATGTTGATCTAGCTGCACACAAATTATTCATTGCTCAAATATTTCTTCTAAGAAAATATAAATGTGTCTAGATCAGCAAATGTGACAGCTCTCACAAAAGTAGCTGTATGTTCAATTCCATTTCCACCTCCAAGTATCAAGGGAAATGCTATTCGTAATTACTGTATACATTATATAAAGAAATACATATTTTAAAAAAAATGCTAATCCTGTACTGCATTATAAATAAACGTGCCAATGTAGCCTGGCGCTGATGCTGCCTTCTGTTCACTATGTAGGTTTGTGATTAGGGCATTGACCTTGTGCAGCAGATCCCCCCAGCTGTTCTTCTGGAAAGAGGAGACGGTGATGTGGAGCGAGTGAGCATCTGGCAGGCAGTCGCCCTGGTGGATGAATCCCCGGGGAAAGTAAAGAAGGTCCCCGGCCTCGAGCACCACTTCCAGGATGGGCTTCCCGATGTTTGTCTGATTGAAGTTTGCTAAAGAGGAAACTCAAAGGATTAACATCGGAGAATATCATTTTAAGATTTGTGCAACAGTAAATAATTATCCCCAAATATTGTCTCCGACCAAATTGAGCCAAATGCCTTTCTCTATAGATGATAATAACAACATGGATTGATATAGCCATAAGCAAAGCTACAAAGGACTTTACAAGACAACAATAAATATGGCAGACAGACAATGATAAATAACTATTTAAAACAGTTTAAAAGCAATACAACATTTAGGAAATAAGGTTGTATGATAATACGACCTCAAGTGTAAGTAAAAGACAACAGTTAAAAAACAAATCAATTAATCCTTAGAACAAAAAGTTAACTGAATGTCTATGAAAACATTGTTCTACTTACTACTTGAGAGCACGGGTAAGACTTCATCTTCTGACCTACAAAAACAACGTACATTGAGGTCATCATCCTTCAATTACTCAATCTGGTTAAGTGTGTCATGATTGTATTATGGGAAATGTAGTGCATAAAACTAGATGTTCAATCTCAAACCGTTACAATTATCTACCAGTTTCTGAATTGTTAATGTAGCCAAATAAAGTGTGAAATGAACTTGCTGCTGTTCTTTCAAAGGTTCCTTGCTGTATCTCACCTGGGGCTGTACACTCTCCAATGCTTCTTCCCCTCCAGCTGAACCACAAACGCCTCAATGTCGTCGTAATGTGGAGCGAAGCCTTGTGTTCCAGGTGGCGTCAGGTAACTGGTCAAAGGGAACACATACGTTATAGATTCTGAAGTCCGAGTCCTAAATGCTTCCAGAATAATAACTTTGCCAAATACTCACACGTTGGCTCCTGCCATGCTGCCAAACTGCTCTTGGAGGGTGGAGAGCACGTTCCACACGGTGGAGGAGAAAGCCTGAGGATTCAGCAAGCGGAGGGAGCAGCCACTCTGGGAGATGGAGGTACATTTCACTTTATAAGCACAAATGATGCCAAGTATTTTTGAAAGTGCCTGCCCTTTCCAAATGGCTTCCAATGGAGCTTTAGATGGTTTGGTGAACCGTCTGAGTAATGCTCCATCACATGTTTCTATTACAGGGTGAATCTTAAACTGAAGCTCGACTTTAAAGCAACCCAACGGAAGTTACATGTAAGTTTAGTTCTTTCACTCGTAGCTCGGGCTGCGGGGGTGCTAGAGATGGGAGCACGTTGATGCGACCTTCCTAGCCGGAGATATGGCCGCATTTTACAATAACTTCCGTTGGGTCGCTTAAAAACAAATATCGCAAATCGAATCGCAATATCTGTCAGAAAAATTGCAATTACATTATTTCCCCAAATCGTGCAGCCCTACATCCCAGGGATGTAGCATTGCTAATAATCACTTTACAAAAAGCCTGCATCACTGTGGCCTCACCTCATAGAAGTCCCACACAGTGAAGGGCAGAGCTCTCCCCGGAGGATTGTGCGTCTCCCTCTTGCCATTCGTGTAGCTCGTGACATCGAGGTTCACTCCATACTGAACTTCATCCTTTGATTGAAAAATGCAGACATGTAGTCTAGTGTCACAGATTTATTTTCACACTTGGTTGTTGCTCTTCTTTTAATGATATCAACGATATAAATATAAATATGCAAACAGGCAAAATAACATATCAGGGTATTTTGTCACTAGAAATAAAAAAAAGAACAACTAATAAAAGATACAAATTAATGAATATTTACTTCTCATTAAGTTTCTCTCTCTATATACATTTAAAAAAATTAAAAGCAAACCTCATCAAACTTCCTTTGATTATTATAAGTCCCTGCAGTTACAGATTCAAAAGATCCAATGTGCTAAATAAATGTTAACCATTAACAAAGACAGGATTTAACTAAATAACCTATGTTATGCAGTCTCCCAATAAACACTATTTTTGTGATTTCAAAAAAAGGAAATGTTCTCACTTCTCGCATTAAATAAAGGGAAGTACTTTTTATTATTTAATTATTATTCCTTAATACCCAGAATAATACATTGATAATAACTCTGTAGAATGATGTAGTGTGTAAAATGTGTTTCTTGATGATAGCATAAGCGACAAATGTACCAACAAAGATAGGGGAATTAAGGATAAAGAAAGGATGGACGAGGTGACGTTTGAAACCCTTACCTGTCTTAATATGCGATCAAACTCGGCTGTGGAGAATAGTCCCTTGTAGTAATCTGGATTCTTTCGTTGAACAAGAATGGGCTTCTTCTCCCATGTTTCTCTTTAGAGACAGGAAAAAGATTAGCCGGTGAATGGTCCAAGAAATATGACACTTGAATTATTAACCAAATTCAATGCTTTGTTTAACCACAATGTTGCTTTACTGCGGCCCAGAAAATGTAACGTGTTTTTCACACTAGTTAATAAACACTGTGAAAACGCTCATGTGTACCTGAAGAAGGACCTGACAGGAATGGGGTTGATGAACCACTGGAACAGCTTGCTCGCTCTCTCCTTGCTGTTGTTCACTTTTGTCAGATCGGCCAGCAGAGCATCCAGAGCCTCTCCAGCCTCACCATGTCCATTTACACACTCCTCATCCTGCAATACAAGCATAAACACAATGGAACATAACTGAACAGTATGGTCAAACAAATACAAATACATACTACTGTTGTTAGTAAAACATATTTTCATGGATGACACAATAGCACCCAATAGCATCTATCTTTGTACTTTGCAGAACTTACTTTTGTAATTTCGTTAAGGCTCTCCTCTCTTTGTGCAGACTTCTTTCGCATTTTCTTCCTTTCAGGCTTCCTTTCAGGCTTTATTTGAGCTTTAATTGGGCTGACCTTACTGGCCCCATTCTCCTTTTTCCTTTTTTTCTTATTTGCCACCTAAAACGTAATATAACATAGCATACACACAGGTGAGATAGTTAGCAGATAACCTGGTTGAACAGCTAACTAGCTATCAGGAGGATGTGCTAGTTTCACACTGCCCCTCCTCCAGCCGCTGAGTATATCACAGTTTATAGCAACAGGCAGAAATATTCTCAATATCATTTGTTTAATAATATCTACCTGCAGGGGAGACTTCGTGGCAGTAGGAGGCAAATCTGGTGACAACGTTTTGTACAATTCAAAAGCTGACATGTGTTTTTTCTCCATTTTCCTGATTAAGTGTCATCACCGTGCGACTATGGAGAGTCTTCTTCTGTGGCGATTTGTGCTCCAACGGACTCTCTGCTGCCACCTAGAGGGGAACTACACGTACAGCCCCTCAGGACAGGAAGAGCATAGAGGGCTTTATTAAATAAAAGTATTTTATTTATGGAATTTTCCCAACAAGTGAAACAAATACATAACAATCGAAAATACAAAACGTAAAAAAAAAACACAAGAACAATGTGGGGCATTCAGGATTTAAGTGAAACATATGAAATGTATATATTGTGTTAAAGAATTGTATTGGCAAACTGGAATTTATTTTATGTTTTTATCAGATTTTTGCTAATGTTATTTTACATATAATTGGGGAGGGATGAAACCCTCTTTTAATGGTCACACATGCAGAGCACACAGCACAGCACACACAGTGAAATGTGGCCTCTGCATTATGATTTTAACCCATCCTAGTACCAGGAGTCTAGCACTAGGAGCAGTGGGCAGCTATTGTACAGCGCCCGGGGAAAAATAAATGTATGTAGATGTATGTTCATTCTGTATTTTATATCCATTTTTATTTGAATTGATTTTGTCCTATAATGTCCCCTTTTTAGTATGGTTTCATATTTTGTTAAGCACCCTGTAACATGTAAGACTAAATTACTAAAACATAAGAACACATAGTCGTATGGTATTTTTCAAGAGGAAGATGGATCATTAAGCCAAAACACATTAGGATTAAGATTTACCAATGACTGCATTTGATGATAAACAACATGAAATGTAAAAATGTATGTAAAAATAGAATAAGAAAATAACAATGAGCCAATAAGATAAATAACCAATGTAGTATTTTAAAAATTAAATATAATTTTATATTATATAATCTTCTATTTTAAATTGCGAGCAAGTAAGTACCCACACTGAACACTGGGTGGAGCATTTCCCCAATATTTCCATGTTTGAACGACACGGACAACGAACGCCATTTCCCACAATGCTTTGCAGCGCACTGTCGGCGCTGTTTGTCCAGCCGTCGCTCCAACAATGCAGCTTTTAATGGTGCTGTGAGCGGAGCGAGCTGAAAACGCAGCAACACCGCAGGCTTGTCCGGTGACTGTAGTCTTGCAAAATTAAACACAACGAGTTATTTAGGTTTTGACAAAGCCACCGGGCGGCCTTGACTCAGTTATTTGGACAATTCGGACTCTTCTGCTGTGGTGAGTAGCTACTGAAGCTAACGTTGTTGCGCCAGTGTAGTTCATAGCCAATGCATTTTGTTGTTACCGTTGATGGCTAGCAGGCTAGCTAATTGGCCAGATGAGACATATGGCCCCTTGTGTCTTTCCCCTGCAAAGCCCCCTGTGCACATTTGATACCGTGTGTCTACTTCTCCTCGTTGTGTGTAAGATGCGTGATTACAACCTGGGGCAAAGGACACATATTGGTGTTTTTCTAAAGACTTTGGGGCAGTTGGGTTGTTCTCTGTAGCCGCTGGAAGTCGTGAGGCTGTGTTGCTTTGATCTCGGCTCAGGCACACGTCAACCAAGCCGGTTTAGAGGGGCTACGTTGCGATGGAGGCTAAGTAGTCTGCAAATCACCTGCAAAAAAAATCTTGGGCATCTATTCCTCCTCAAATTATCAACCCCACAACTCCAGAAATGTGCTGATCTTTAAGTATGACCAAAATGTCACGAGTAACTTCATTATAAAACCTTTTATTGTCGACGTGTTAATGGAAAGCACACATACTGGCTTATGCAAATCAGTGCACATTATTAATGCCATAATGAGCTTGTGGTGAAGTCGAGATGCTTTTATACACCGATGTGTTCCTCATCCCGCTGTTGAGTGTCGTATACATTATTGCAAGAAAACTATAATGGCTGCTTCTGTTACTGTCGATTCAATTCTAAAACTACACATTTGGAAACGGAAGTTGGGTTTGCTTTTTGTTTGTATTATGTTTAGGGACTTACAAGTTTGAAATCTGGCTCTTTCAGTCATGTTGTACATTTCTCATTAAGCAATGTAGCATTCTCATTTATTCAAGATTCAAAAATGTTAATAGATGAAAAAACCACAAGATATTGTTGCTGGCTTGACTATGTTTTGCTTTATTATACAGCATTGTTTCACTATAAAAACTAAACTCACATTGTGGTTACACTCTGTCACCTTCCCATCGATATAAGTAAGGATAGACTATTAGAAATGTCAACAATCTGACTATTTCAACCTTGATGAAGGTAGGATTTACTGCAGGGCTGTATTAGCTTTAGCTAGGTGTTCCTGATTAACTGGGAACTAAATGCAGATGTTGCATGGTGTGCATTATGTTAATCAGCCAATGACTGATCAGACAGAGGAGCTTAGCACTGCTCAGAAAGTACGAGTTTAATTAGAGGAGCCAGCCTCTTGTAGTTTGGGGGAAAGTATCCCCAGTAGCCAACATGAAGGCCAGGCCTAGCATGTGGGAGCAAGAACAATTCATTATTTAATAGCTGCCAATAAAGAGTTGTTGTCCCAGAGTTATTTTGCCAGTTTATCTGTGGCTGTATGCATCATCAAAGCATTCCTTTGTGCATTTTTACTTGACAGGAGAATGCTTTTATCAAATCAAATCAAAGTTGATGTTTTTGCAATATGTGAGTAAAATGTTGTCGTTTCATTATATGTTATCATTTCTTGGTCTTGGTGAGAAAGCAAAGCTGCTGAGCACAAACATATGCAGTGTCCTGAATCTGATGATGCAGAGCAAAAGGGGATTGCAGGGTATTCTGAAACACGAAATAGTCCCCTCTGTGTAGAGAGAACTAAAGAAGAATCAGATTTCACATCTCTGTCTGGAGTTCATGTTCTTTCCTCAATTCAAAAACATTATTAATTCACTTTGTTATATAATTACCTATACGTTTCATGTTTCTCTTATGTGAGTGACCGTGTGAGTTGTTGAGGACTGTGCAGCAGTAACTTTAGACCGAAGTGTGCAGTATATTGTAGTTTGTGTAGGTCAGCTGCCTTTGAACGCATCACAGCAGATGCTAATGTTGGCTACTGATGGGTGTGTTTATTGGAGGCATTCTTCTCTGTGATTTTATTTTCATCACCGAGATAAAAACAGCTGCAAGTTATTTTAAGCTTTGTATACTGTGAACCAAAAACAGTAGCCTATCTGTAAACAACAGAGGCTTACACATGATTTTATATTGATCATTGAGTTAAAGGTGGGGTAGGTACGTTTGAGAAACCGGCTCGAGATACACTTTTTGTTATATTCCATGGAATGCTCTTAACATCCCGATGGCAATGAATATCTGAAGTGCTTTGCCAAAAAACCATAAATAAATGTCATCTGTGGAAGCCGTAGTACTGTAAAAAGCACAACCAATCATCTGAGCCGGCCTGGCTAAAGTAACTGGATGGCCTACCTGCCTGTCAGCCTTCCATCTGGGCACAAACTTATCCCGTGCCCTCATTGGTCATGTGCGCGTTCGTGTGTGTTGGAGGAGGGGCTCTGTGAGGAAGTGGCAGATTTTTCCGGCTGTGTATTTTCAAGTTCTAGCGCACTCGAGCTGGTTTCTCCAAAATTACCTACCCCTCCTTTAATACAATGAAACTATAAAGGAGCCAGTTGTATGACTTTAACCTCCCCCGGTTCTGCTTACCTCTGGCCACAGCACGCTTTAGTACGGAGTACGGACTGTACAGGGCACCGTGTATCCCACTGTGGACAAGGATATTGATCTTTCTCTCATAGAGCCATGATTACTACTCTGTATTTGAGTAATTGTTTTTCTCTTGTGGTCACATTGTAATCAACAACTGCCACCATTCAGAATAATAGCAACATCAGCATTTCATCATAAAGTGAGAAGGTGCTTGCAGATGGGCGGCCCCCAATAAACACTTGGACGCCCGCCTGATGCTCGAATTGTGCTCCCATGTGTACTGTAGTGGAATAATTACTACTCTTTAATCAATGTCGAATACTTTGGCATGAGACAGATGTTGATCATTGGAAATTGAGCTGCTAGATGGATGCAAATTAAACCTCACATTTGGAAGCTGGGGATGAAATACAAACAAGTGGCATTTTCAAATGAAATACACCACATTATTCAAAGGAGCTTTCATTGATATTTGTTCAGCTTCAATTGGATTTATAGAGCTTTTAAAGTGAGTTTCAGGTAGGGCATTGGCATTGGGATTGGGATATATATTTTTAAATCCTCTGGAGCAGAGAGAGGTACTGTGGATTATTGTTATTGATTAATGCATCAGTGTTTCTTAGGGTCAAACACACTAAACTTACAATTTAAAATGAAAGTGTTTAGTTTATACTCAAATCAAATAGTGAATTCTGATTATAATTAACCTTATTTGGTGCAGAATTTTGAATTGGCATGGCAGGAAAAGTAGAGGTGTAACTAATAACATTATTGACGCACCATTGAACTGTCCCAGTGAACCAGCATGCACAAGATTAACCTTTGCCCTCGAACTGTGACATCTTTTTACGTCATGACATTTCAAAATGTCCTCAGGGAATATCGGTTTATTGCGAGAATAGCCATTAAAACATGAGCTGAAAAGTCCTTCCATCTGGTGTCAAATGCAACTTAGTTAATACAGTGTTACATATGAACACTTCTCCAGACTCCATCATAGCTTGTAAAAAGTGAAGTAGTGGTCATTTTGTTTTTTCTCCTAGTGCAAAGAGAGTTCTGATAAATAACTCTATTGCTAAGCTCTGTACATGTTGAAAATGTGGACTGTCATTTTCTACTTGGCCAGGGACGGTCAGGAACACTTAGTCCCTTAAATCCACATTAAAAAGCACAACTCATCTTACCTGATGTAGAATCAAAAGCTCATCAAAGTCCTTTAACCTGAATCCTTTGCATCAGTATTAGTGTGCAGTAGGGATGCATATCCTTGACTTTTTTACGATACCGATACCACTGAACGATACCGATACTCAACCGATACATATCGTGATACTTTGAAAATGTATCATCCCACAATTACTCCCATGAAGCGCTTTACGATATAGTTAATATGTCAAATGAATATTAAATTCAATGGTGGGACTTCTTGGACCTTTTAGTACTGAACAAACAATGAGAAATACATTAAAAATATGAAGAAAACCGATTATGGAATATCTTTTATAACACCCGCCATCAGGTGTGCCGCGTGAATAGCACATCTTGTCAATGCAAACAGACCGTTATAATTAATGTTAAACCTGAGATTCGACTAGAGAACAAATAAATAATATAATAAAGGTCATGAGATCTCGGCATTGCACAAACAAACAAATCTCATCTTTAAAATCAACATTTGCCTTCGCTGGTGAGAGAAAACAAATCCCATCACAGTTCATTTGTGGGACTTTTACCTTTCTAGTATTGAACAAACAATGAAAAATACATAAAATATGAAGAAAAACGATTATGCAATCTAATTTATAACACCCGCCATCACGGGCCACGGACTCAATTTTTAAATTAAATGAAAAAAAAAATGTTGCTTTTTCTTTTTTTAAATTTTTTTTTTTCTTTTTATAAAGTATCGGAATCGGATCTGATTTCGGTACGGTATACCGTAGCCACCAGTAACCGGTATTTCGGTAATACCGGATACCGGTATGCATCCCTAGTGTGCAGCATTCTGTTACACAAATTACTTATTGTGTGTCCTTCTCTATTGCAGCCCTGATTTGTGGTCTCAGTGTGATAACATTTCACAGTCCAGTGAGTGAGAGGATTTTGGCTGTGGTGTTGAACATCGAGGCTCGGGCGTTAATTGCCCTGTCCTTGTAATGAGGGTTTGGATGAATCACAGAATGGAGCCGCCGACTCTCGACTCGCGTTCTGTCAAACTGTCCCGCCTGAGAAAGAGCCGAGGTTTAACTACTTCAATAGCTGAGTGTTCCTGAGCCCTTTTCACATCTGCTTTAAGAGGCGGGAAAAGTTAGGGTACATTAACTCAGGACAGCTTGTTCTGTATGTTTACTGAATAACAGAAGGACTTTTTGTTCCTCTTATTATTGCGCTAGGCAAGAAGGAAATTAATGGCGTAAATAGAAGTTCTGACTGGAACAGATGTGGCAGAAAAATGCAGAGGAATAAAAGAGAGAGATGGCAGGACTAGTTCTACTTTTGGCACGGTAAGCAAACGGCAGCTCTGTGCAATGCCTGCTAGTCAAGCAGCAGGATTTCTCAGCTAATTCATTTTCCAAGCAGCAATATCTTTCTCAAATGCAGGTTCCATTTGCCTCCCTCCAGTGGACCTTAGTGTTTGTCACTGTCAAGCTCAAGGTAAGTGCCTTACGTGACAGAGCAGTTAAAAATACACTATGCTGCGAGGCGAAAGACATTTCATCAAATCAAATCACACAGCGGAATATGTCCTGTGGAAAGGATGCACTCTCTGTAAGAATCACTTTTTGTATCTATTTTTCGACTCCAGAGATAGTGACCCTAAAGAAATCCTGCCATTTGTTGGTGTTGACATGCCGAGTTCAAGTCCAGGCCATTAATGCAGAACGGACAATATCAACATGACTTTAAGTAGTGTGAGTGAATGCTCCACGTCGACACTCAGGTGCGATCTCTTTTGGGGTGGTACGTTGCAATAATCCTCCCACGTCAAGGGTCTAATCACCCTGGCTCCCTTCCCACAATCCATCAGTGTCTGGAGGACGAGGCTTGCGGGGTTCTGGCAGCTGTTGTCGCGGGCTGAGTCAATCTGTTATGGTCTGTGCCAGCATGCACAGAGAGGAAGAGCTCTCAGGAGGACACGGAAAGCCGGGCTGCTGCTGCCACTGGCATGGAAAGATAACAAGAGGATGTATTTGCTAGCAGGGCAGGATTTCACTGCTTGTGTGTTAATTGTGTTTCACTCCAACTGTTTTCACTGTCAAATATGTGCAGAGGAAGGCAGGTTTTATTAATAAAGCATGACAATAGAACCAAGTCAATAAGGCATAAAGGTAATAGCCAACCATCTTGATCATCTTTTTTTAATAGTTCTTTATGTTCTTCATCAAGTAAAAGCATAAAGCAATCTTTAGTTGCAGCCTCGTTAATTGGCTTCTTTTTGACCTGTTTAGATATTTTGTATAAATTCAATATTTTAGTTTTGTCCGTTAAAGGTAGGGTATGTAAGTTTGAGAAACCAGCTCGAGTGCGCTACAATTTGAAAATACACGACCGGAGAAAATCTGCCCCTTCCTCACAGAGCCCCTCCTCCAACACACACGAACGCGCACATGACCAATGAGGGCACGAGATAAGTTTGTGCCCAGATGGAAGGCTGACAGGCAGGTAGGCCATCCAATTACTTTAGCCCGGCCGGCTCAGATGATTGGTCGTGCTTTTTACAGCGCCACGGCTTCCACAGATGACATTTTTGTATGGATTTTTTGTCAAAGCACTTCAGATATTCATTGCTATCGGGATGTTAAGAGCATTCCATGGAATATAACAGAAAGTGTATCTCGAGCCGGTTTCTCAAACTTACCTACCCCACCTTTAAGTTGGACAATAAGACATTTAAACGTAGCGCTCCTGACATTTTCTTTTTTACTATTGTTCTATTTTCTCAGATTTTGTAGACTTAATGTTGAAATAATTGTAATCGGTATATTAATAATATAATAAATGCAAAATGTACTGCTTCAGCCATATTTGACAAAAACAATACTATTCATTGCAAATGGCAGGAAACCCAAAATATGTCAGTGCATTGACTTTGTTCATAATGTCCATGTCAGCTGCATGTTTTATGCCAATATGTTCTAGTTTTAACAGTTTTATATCTACAAAGGAAATGCCAGTGAATTTTAAGATACTTATTCTAACGGCATCAAAGTGATGTTTAAATTGGCCTTATTATTGAACAGGTCTCAGTGGATTTAAATAACTTTTGAGTGTTAGCCAGACATAGGCTATTTTTCCATGTGATTATCATGGCTTGAAAACGAGTCAAATGTGATAGTGTGGGTCTGGCACAGAGTGGGTGTTGATGCAGGGACAGGGAATTGGCAGAGGAGGCCTCCACAAATGAGATTCAGTTGTCAAGGCAAATATTAGGAGGAGATACTTCCATTTGACTTTTGGGAGAGCGCGGCTGTTCACCAGTTTTGGATTGAAGTCAAAGGAGAAATGCACAAGGACTATTTTTTTTATACATTGAATACCAGATTGAAACATTTTAATTAAGAAGTGAGAGTTTGCTGCCTACAAACCAGCAGGTGTTCTTGACGACACTTCTTGTCTAAATAAGCCCTTTTCACTGTAGACTTTATAGCAGGAATAACACGGGTGTTAGTAATTACAGTAATGATGTCTCCCTTCCAATTAGCTGTGCCAGTAAGACATTTTGCACCTGTGTTTGACAAGTTAGAAAGTTTCCTGGTAGAAAAAGATGGATACATGTTGCTATTCTGTGGCAGACTTTACTCGTGAGGAAATCAAAAGGATGATACTGTGGGACAACAGTTGTTAGTCTCTCATATAAAGACAGTTGTTCCACGCCACATGCCCATCCCCCGGATAAAGTCTTGGTTATATTTGTCTCCAGTTGTCCATGTGTCTACAGCTGAGGGTACAATAGAACCACTTTACTGGTACTTTCATCTGTAAAGTATTGCCACCTCATCTGTGAAGTATTGTCTCAAGAAGGGATCCGTAATGAAAGGAGTGTTGCATTGCCTTCCTTTCCCCCCTCAATATACCACATCCAAAAAGATGATCTGATGTAGTGTACAGTGTAGCAGACATAATTAACTTTTAAATATTTAGTATTTGTATAAATCTGTCTTTTTATGATCTTTCCAACATAACGGTACGTCCACACAGCGGCTTTGGAAAAAGCTTGCCGGCGGGCGTGTCTGAAGCTCGGCCAACAACCAATCACATGAATCTCCCGCCCCTGACACACAAGCAGCGATTTGATTGGCTAAAGCTTGTACTGGCATATGATTTGATTGGCTGACGCTTCCACCGAAAGCTTCAGAAGATTCAAAAGTTGAACATTGCTCAACTTTTGAATCCTGAGATGCCTGGAAATCTCCGCTTTGCTTCCCACAATGCAGTTCGGCGAAAAGTAAGGCAAAGTGACGTCACCCCATTCAAAGTGACGGCCCGTCCACACAGCGGCGTGCATTGAAAGCTTCACCACGTCACTTTTCGCCGAACTGCATTGTGGGAAGCGAAGCTTTGCTGGCGTGGCTCGCTGAAAAAGTTGAGCAATGTTCAACTTTTGACGCCTCGGCAGAAGCGTCAGCTAATCGAATCATATGACAGTACAAGCTCTAGCCAATCAAACCGCTACTTGTGTGTCAGGGGCGGGAGATTCATGTGATTGGTTGTTGGTCGAGTTTCATACACGCCCGCCGGCAAGCTTCAAAGCACGCCGCTGTGTGGACGGGCCGTCAATGGGCGTTGGAAGATTTTGTTAACACTGCTGTGTGGACGTACCGTAACAGTCCTAGGGCTGAACATTGTAAAAGAAAGTAATCAGAATGATGCCAGATTATATTTTTGAGAAATTTGAGGGAAATTGCAAAAATAAATACACAAACGCACAACGAAAAAAATCCTCATCAAAGTATAAAATGTGTCTGATTTATATGTGATGTAATACCACCTGCGGTATATTAATGCATTAAAAAAAGCTTTGAAAAGCGACAATAATGCTTTTCCGTCAATCTCCAACAAAATGTTTTACCTCCGTGCTAAGGCTCATTGGGTTGGCTTCAGGAAATAAAAAAACAAGAGATGAGTTGTTTCATCTCTGCTTTTCCATCCACCCTTTTTAAAATGTATTCCCACTTTCATGAATCAGCCCAAATAGGGCGGCAGGATCTGGTGGACACTTCGCCTCTATTCAGCTCCACCTTCAGATGTGGCTCCCTGAGAGAAAGAAAGAGTTTCCTTTGAACAGTGGGAGCCTCTGCCGCAGTGAGCTCTTATTTAATCACTGAAGCGGCTTCCACTCTTGAATACAAAAATACTCCTCGTGTTTTATGCTGCCCTCATTCTTCTTCCTGTCTTAGACCATTTTTTTTGTAACACTGAGCTGTTGTTGTAATTGTAACCTGCTGGATTAAATCTGCTCCCGATAAAGCGTGATTATAGCCGCGGCGACTCATTGAGGTCGGCCCTGCCCTTCAACAATGCGACTCCCCGGTTTGTGAAGTATCCGAAGCTTTTTAATTAATGAAAGGAATTTATTTTTAATTTAATCATTAACAAGACCTCCCGGATAGGCATCTGGCTCGGGGAGAAAACAGACCACCACCTGACCTGTCTTATTTTGACTGAACATCTAAGTACGAGGCAATACATGCTTACATTCAATCCACAAAGGAAAGACAAGTGAGCAGAGGGAAATATCGGGATGCCATTGTATAAATCCCACACCTTAAAACACAAAAGCAACTGAAGAAGGAAATGTAAAATGATAGATGGAGCCCTGTTCATGCATTTCTTTTGTAGGTGAGACTTTACGTCTCTCTGGCAGGCTGGACAGTGTTTGCAGGCCTGTTTGCAGCCTCAGAGTCCTGCGTCCCGTTTCATCTCTGCCTAAAGTAATTATGTAGACGCGAGTGGGGAAATGAGAACCATGTGGCAGCCTGTAATTCGATTTTTAGTAATGAATGGGTCAAACACCAGTTGCAGGCGATTGAGCTCAGAAACCCCCTCTGGAGACGGAGCTCGGCTGTGAAGTGCGTCACAAGGAGCGTGGGCGTGCACCATTACAGGTCACGGATGAGAAGCTTGTTTGAATTTATTAGCCAGTCAAAAATATTTTTTCTAAATTCAAGCTGTTCAGTAAATACAAGCCAGTCACTTATGCTCGGAGATTACGAGTGGACTTGACACAACTGCCGTCTGAAAGAAGTGTACATTAGCTTCACATAGGAGCCGTTAACCCGACACTCTGCGGAGACACGAGACGAGACACGACGTCTTTTCAGGCCACAGTTTGGACCTTTGGAGAACAAACGGACACATGTGCCCTCGCTCCGTGTCCATAAAATGATACTCAAAACCTTTGTCATGCTTGTTTAAAAGACACTGGTCCCATATATGGTCGTTATGTTGTAGTTTCTTCACCCTGAATATTCTGCTTATCGGCACAAACTGTCACGAAAAAGCTGTGTCAGCTAGTTTATTTGAGTCAGAGCCAAACTCTAGTCGAGTGCACGAGCAGATGATTAATGATTCGGGCTCTAAAAAAGACGATGTGTCTCTTCCCTCTTTTGACCCTCATGTTCTGCACATTTGGATAAAGTGAAGATGTATAATCGATAGTGTCCAAATGTTCCAGAGATTCAAGGAGTTACAGACGAGACACTTCAGAAAGATAATTAACTCTCAGTCTTGCACAATGTGAGCTCATATTTCTGTTAGATTACCTCATTTGCAATCCAGGTCATATTTAACTCCAAATGTAAAATAGCTAAATGTAAACCAGATTGTGCAAGAAGTTAAAAAGCTTGTAAGAACGCCAAGAAAATAGTCAAGTGCTGCTTTTCACACCACATTAGGAGCAATTAGCTTTGCTTCATAAATATTAATATGAAGCACTTCCTGGACTCATTACACATTTTGTTTGAGGTACTCTTTGAATAACGATGCAAGAATTTCTTGTTTTATGGCGTAGTGCTATAAAATAAAGGCAATAGTTGTGGTTCTTCTTGCCGAGAGTCTGCTTATTAAACTCATCAAACATCTGTATTTTAAACAACAGAGATTCAGTCTGAACTTTAACCCTCTGCATTCTGATGCAGACTTAATTGTAGTTATATTTAAATGTTAAAGTACTTACGCAGCGTCCACACGGCGGCGTGCGTTGTAGCTTGCCGGTGGGCGTGTCTGAAACTCGACCAACAACCAATCACATGAATCTCCCGCCCCGGACACACAAGCACGCGGTTTGATTGGCTCGAGCTTGTACTGGCGTATGATTTGATTGGCTGACGCTTCCGTCGAAGAAAGCAACACGAGCAAAGCGAAGTGACGCTCCCACAATGCAGTTCGGCAAAGTGTGACGTCACCCCATTCAAATTGTCTGGACTTATCCCAACATCAATTAAGATAAAAGTAAACAATAATTTAAGAAAACCAGCTGCTTACTCACTTCTTTGTTTCCAGGAAGGGCCACAGTTACAATGCTAAGAAGCCTTTTTTAGGAAACTAAATGACACATAATTACATGTGTTGTTACCGTGTGACGTTCTGGCAAAGGAAGAACAGCCATCCTGTCTTAAAGAGGTTTTTCTCAAAAGTTAGAGCGAATGAGACGAATGGGCCAGCTGAGGTGTGCTGAATAACGGGGGAGTCCTGTGTGTCTGGACGTCCTCTCCGACTCTAATTGGCTGTCACATTCTCAATTCTCAGCGACACAGTGCGCGGCTCCTCGCCTCACCCCTGTGGGCTCGGCAGCTCTACAGCACAGTGACAGATTAACTGCAAAGACATTGTGATGCACTTTGTTCATCACATGACTGGAGATTCTCACAGAATTTGCCATAAGAATCTTTTCCTATGGATTTTTGTTTGGTTTTTACGTTGGATTGTCTTTTGTGACGTGCCACCCCGCAAGGACACGAGCACTTTTTTTTATTAGTGGCTCTCCGGAGTAATCCTTGTCATATTGCAGGAGCTTGAGAGGCTACCAGGCCCATCTGTCATCATGAACTCATTCCTTCTTCTTATCTGCCGTGCAAAATAGTGCAAGTTATAAATACACGCATCATCGAGTCGTGTGTCATCGTTTCTAAACACCAGGGCAGCGAGGGCGGACTTCCTGTCTGACTCGTTGTGTTCTTTCGCTGCTTTAATGCGCACACTGAGAGATAAAGGTCAACACGCTCGTATGTTTTGCCGTGAGTAGGAGGTGGTCCACATGGAGGGCGATCATAATTGCTCGTGCGCCGGGTCGTCAGCACACAGATACTCCCGATGATCATAACGGCCTCGCTGTCGTCTCTTCAGCGATATTGGGTAATAAAGAGAGCAGCACCCACCCGCATCACCGGGAAGTGTTCAGTGCTTCTACAGGAAGCGGTCGGTAAAGTTGAATATCAACACTGTACTAACAACATTTCGAATGTGGCCGACATGGCAAAGTGTTTGGTTTTCCAATAGAGCACATTAGGGTTGGATTAAAGGACACAATACAACTTAAAACTATATACATTTGAGATACATTGTTCTAAAACGATGATAACATGGAAGCTAATAGTGTTCTGTGGACAATGTTGCTAATAACTGAGCTGGATACTTGTATGGCACAATCTGATGTTTGAACCAATACGATTTTGAGTACCTTGGTCAAGTATGTACTTCATTAGATAAGACAGAATTGACCTTTTGCATGCATATTTTGAGATAAAGTTTCTCAATTCCTAATAGTATCCCAGCGCTCCAGCCCTCAATTTTCTCAACATCGGATATAACTAATACTAATAAATAAAATGGGGCTACACTGGCATCTGAGCTAACAACATTTTGTCTATTTATTTGTATAGTATTTGTAAGAAAAATATCACTCGTCACTGAGCTTCAATAATCAGGATTTATTATCCTTGCAAGAATGGAAGTAGTCGTCACACACAGAGCTGCATGGGACAAATAGTTCCCCCGATAGCGTCCTTCACATGCTTAAATACAAGAGGGGGGGTATCGCAGTCACAAGATGCAGGCATACCGGTTCAAAGCCGTATTCATTGTTTAGTTCAGATTAGCTAAGGCCGACGTAAGCAATAAACATGACCGTCATAAGCCTATCTCCATAGGGGCTGAACCATCATGTTAATGGCTATCATATGCCTAAAACAGTGTGTCCTGACGCTCTTCTGGGTAATCATACATCCTGTTACGTACACAGCTACGTAGGGCCCTTGTTATCATGGGCTACTCTGATATTGGAAGAGTACATTCAGTATTTTCCCAACAGTATTAATCCCACTAGATCTGATCACATGAATTATTTATCTTAAAGGTCCCATGTCATGCTTTTCCGGTTAGTACCCGTCCCCTTGTGTGTTGTGTAGCTTGTTCTGCATGTAAACGGTCTGCAGAGTCACAAACCCTCAAAGTGCACCCTGTAGCGAGTAAAACTCTAACACTGAAAATACCTCTCTATGCTGCCCCAGAACGCCTCGTTGGACATTTCTCTGTTTCCATTGTTTGCTTCTTGGGTATAGGGACGTAACATAACGGCTCCGCAGATTGGTCCATTTGTTATGTTGCGGCCGCGGAGCCGTTACGTTTGGAGCAATCCGCGGGCTTCCTCACACACACACACACACACACACACACACACACACACACACACTCGGCGGGACGTTGCGAGGCTCGCTGCTGCGAGGAGCGGGACACTGTGAGCCGGCTCACTGGTGTGGGGTCGGCGAGACAGCGAGACACCGCGGAACTCAGCCTGAGCACACACACACACACACTCCCAACCAGGCTGCGGGTGTGTGTGTGTGTGTGTGTGTGTGTGTGTGTGTGTGTGCCCAGGCTGAGTTTCTCGCTGTCTCGCAGACGGCCACTGTGCTCACAGGGAGGGGGGGGCAGCAGCTCCAACAAGCCGCTTGGGAGTGAATACACATACTACAGAGATGACGTGTGAGAAACCAATGTGAGTTTGGAAAATTGCACAATATACATTTATTTTAGTAGACCTCAACAATGGAATTATGATCAGTAGAAATGGCCATGACATGATGGGACCTTTTAATCAAGTGCTCGTAAAAGTCCTTTATTTTCTGACTTTGTAACCACGGCACAGCCCTGAGGCTCTCGTGTGATGCTTCAGTGAGAAAGGTCCTTCAAGCGCTCAGTCAGCCGTCTGCAGATGAGCTGTGATCCATGGCTGCAACAGCTGCTCCCCCCCCACACAGACCCATGACTATGCTTTCCCCTGCAGCTGCCTCCATCTTTTCCCCTCCATCACTTCCACAGGGAGCGCCCTACCTCGATCCTCTCTATGAAATAACAATTAATTATTTGAAGCGTTGTCATCCAGCACAATGACCCAGAGACTCCTTAAGGAGAGAGATACATCAGGATGTACAGGAACCCCAGAGGCCATGATGACTTTAAAGTGAAGTAACATCTCCTCTAGAGGCCGGTGCTCACTGCTGCAGTCCGATATTAGGATTTAGAAACTCACATGCTACAGTTTGTACTAGTATCCATTTTCTTCGGGAGCGACAACAAATATTGCAGGCAGAAAACCCACACATGGGAAAATCTGGGGGAAGTGTTTTTCAAGACTTAAATGACAATCCATTTTCTGTCAGTCAAATGATAGGCAGCTCTAATGGCTCAACGATAAGGACAGAACGGCTCGATAAAAAGAGCAATTTATTACTGTATGAAAGCTTATTCACATCCTTCACCAGCTAAGAAAATCCATAAAAAAGGTTAAAAATACAAATAGTAAATACTCTTGGTACCTTTTAGCTCATATTGTAACGTTATACGTGTGCAGAGCATTTATTTACAGAGTGAAATAACAGTAAGGTATATTCCGTATTGATTTCTCTTAGGATAAGTGGGCACTGCAGTACATATAACCTTCGTACTGCTGACTAGAGAAAATACTACTGTTGTTGTGGAACATTGTACCACTGCAGTTTCTGAGTTTCTCATTTTCTGGACACAGCTATTTTGTACCACAGATACATTAATACAATGTGAGAATATTTGTTGCGTTTAGAGGAAAACATTTGACTGACCTAAAGAGGAAATATTATGCTAATTTCCAGGTTCATATTTGTATTTTGTCCTCTACTGTGACATGTCTCCATGCTTTAATGTTCAAAAAGCTCTTTATTTTTCTCATACTGCCAGAGTCGAGTCTGCTCTGATTGGTTAGCTGGCCGGCTATTTTGTGATTCGTCAAGCGCTTAGAGATGCCCCGCCCAGTGTTTCCGCCAGACCAGGGCTGAGAGGGCGTCCACCTCGAGAGGGGGGGGGGGTGTGACGTCACGTTGTGTCACATGACTTGAATTTTGAATTGAGCCGTCCCTTTTATAGATACTATCTCTTTGCGTATTTGTGATGGGAATTCCGGCTCTTTTTAGTGAGTCGGATCATTTGGCTCGGCTCACTAAGAAGAGCCGGCTCTTTCGGCTCCCAAACGGCTCTTCATG
Source organism: Pseudochaenichthys georgianus (assembly GCF_902827115.2). NCBI lineage: Eukaryota > Metazoa > Chordata > Actinopteri > Perciformes > Channichthyidae > Pseudochaenichthys > Pseudochaenichthys georgianus. The sequence continues at coordinate 28,211,567 of NC_047526.1, forward strand.
TTACCACAGTTTACCGCGGAGCCTCAGTTTCGCCGCTGCGAGGCTCCGGCTCTCGCAGTTCACGGGCGTGCTCCACTAGCACCCCCCGTCAAGGCTCGCCGGCGGCAGTACACTTTCCGTCACAGGAACACGCTTTGCTGGCGGCGAAAATAATCCCACCAGACTCCTTTGCCCCTCCAACAGAGCGATGTCCTTGTCCCTTTTCCTTTTCGTCATTTCAAGCGATAAAAACTCGATCTTCTCTTGAATTATAATTTTTTTTGGATGCCCTCGAGTTCAGGGCGTTCCGAGCTGAATAAGGGCGTCAAATGACGGCAAGACGCCCCCCTGGCAGAAAGGCTGGTCCCGCCTCTTAGCCTATCACGTAAATGTGTGGGAGAGGTGATTTGTGCATCCCAACGACTGTGTACCTGATGAAGAGAACATGTGTATGTGTACATCTGGAAAAGCAAACTGAAAGCATGGTTCTGAAAGGTTCCGAGTCTTTGGTGAGCAGAAAGTAATGAATTATTCAAATATCGTCACAGCTTTTGAGTGGATTGCTATGAAATTTGTTACGGATGTTTATGTTTCGCCAACTTTTCTGACTTTTCCCGTTGCGCCTCCAACATTTTCAGTTTGTCTTGAACTTTTGTCAATTAAAAAATACCTACAAAACTAACAACTGATTACGAAGCTGGCTGTCTGACGAATCGGAGATAGCTTTGTGACAGTTTGTCTTTGTTCATATGATCTAATCAGGCAGTCAAACCTAAAGCAGTGGAAAGAGAGTGTTTGAAGAAGAGTGAAAAAAAACTTTAATTCTTATCGTTAGACTTCTTAATATTTCAGTCCTTGCAGTACCGCTTCTTGAAGCCTTGCTACCTGGGGCCTTATTAAAAATACAAGCTGTGGGATCTTCCTGTCGGCCCTTAACTCCTTCAGTCCGTCTCACTTTCTGTCAAAAGCTCAGATGCCTCTTGGACAGTCGGAAAAGACTATTGGCCTCACTCTCAGTTTTGCTGCAGGATATGTCTCTACCTTCAGCTTTCTCTCATTCACAAGCTGCTTTTCCCCACATGACTCTGAAGTGATCAAGTAAAAACCTGTTCTAGTTGGAAGTCAATAGTATAGAGGAATGCTTCAGAAAGCCAGTGTGCAGAGAGACTGTTCAAACATTTATACAAGTGCTTGCCCTCAAATGTCTGGAAACGTAAAGGCAGTGTCCCACTTCCTCACTGCTCAGCACCTGCTGCTGTTATTCTTCTGACTTCAGATGAAAATATTCTGCTCGGACCGTCTCGGTGTATTAGTCACAACATGATGCGTTTCAGAGAGCTTGCAAACATGACTTGGCAGATTGATATTAAAGCCCGTGTTAAAAGTCTGTTTCCATATTCCGAAATAACTGACTGCAGTCTGCGTTAATCATCAACAGGACCAGTTATTTGCAGTCACTGCTTGCTCACCGTTTGTAGCAGCATACGTTTTTCTATCTGGGTCATCAGAGAGGCGGCTGTGCTTTAGCTTCGTCTCTCCCCTGTGAACACTACAGACCATTTGATATGAAAACGTCGCAGGATATAGCCTTCTCAAAAGAGACTGGGTTGTATTTCGTATTTATTTTCAGTATGACTGTAATGGACTATTTATACCACGCATGCAGAGACTACTCATCATCTGTAAGGGAGGGATTCAACATTAACAATCTATGAAAATAATAATATACTCTGTCCCTGCAGCCATATACAGTGGCTGTTACTCAGTGGCTTCAGGTTATATTTTAACTGCAGACTGTGTTGTATAACGCTGAGACTGATGAATATTTAAAATGAGTCTGCCCAATATTACAGATCTAGATTTGTTGGGCCTATGTAATGTCAAAAACAACTGAACAATGTCAATCCCAGTGTCTTAAAGTCCAAGGTAACGTCTTTAAATGTATTTTTTTGTTGTCATTTTAAACCCCAAAGATAATCAGTTTATATGACGTAAAGAAACAGCAGGAATATTTCATACGTAAGGGGCTGAAAAAAGCATTTTCTGCCAACTTTGCTTGAAGATTTAAGATTAAAGGGGCCCTATTATGCTTTTTTGGTTTCACTTTCCTGTGGCTTTCGACTATGCGGCTGACCAATCACAACAGAGCCGGCCAGCTAACCAATCAGAGCAGACTGGGCTGTGGTTTCAGACGGAGGGTGAAAAAAGGTAGATTGAGAAAGATATACTTTTTTTCACATTAATGCATGTAAACGTAACAGCTCCACTTTAATGAATGATCTGAATAGTGGTTGTTTATTTTACAGTCGATAAACGAATAGATTAGTCGTCTAATCGTTGCAGCCATGATGTCAGTATCTCTCTTTGAGTGCAAATATACTTCATAGCTCACTCTTTCTCTTCTGCCACCTTGTAAGCCTAATGCCTCCAAGTGAACATGGCTTCAACAGCAGCCCTTAAGGTGCTTAACACCAAACGGCCTCGCAGCTCCACGGTAGGTAATGATGGCATTACCATTGATCCCACAGAGTAAACCCGGAGCGATCAATGCTCTCCTGTGTGTTTTCCAAGCAAACAGCTCTCCGATGAAGCTGAGTGCAGCGCAGAGAAGACATCCTGCAGATTAGGAAGCTACAACTGAAGAGATGGAGATTTAGTTCCCATCCGTGTGGTGTTGCTCTGACTCCCAGACTCAGCCACGGGCAGAGCTTTAAGCCATCTTGTTTTTGGCTCCAGATTAGGCCGAGCGACCGCGTCTGCCAGCATCTGTCTGCCATTAGCCCTGTGGCAGTCCGGCTGCAATTAATCAGAGGGTTGTGATGTCGCCACTCGGTCACTCTGCACCTCGGGCACAGCAGCAGGAGTAGGGTCAGCGTTCAAAGGGTCACATGGCCTCGCCGTTTTTACTGTACACGTTCTGAATAAACCAAAGATCACTGGTTTGTAGGTACTTTGTTGGACCAGAGCATTTTGTCTAATGTTAACCTGAATTGATTCACATTTGGCTGAAACACACATCACTTATTTGATCTGATGCACTGTAGCTTTGGACAATTCAGCCGCTGGTCAGTATCCTGGTAATGTTGTGTTTGGTTGTAAATCCAGAAGTATCCACGTGGCTCTGTGCTTAGTGCGGCCGGATAATGACTCTATTCGACAAGACTTTTATAAAAAAACAAGCTTAACATTTGCAATTTTCATCTCCTCAAATGTGAAGTGTTGCTCCCTTTTTTCTGTTTCACATCAACATGGATTGTCATGAACTCACATTTTCATTCTTGAACATTTTGATAAGCATTGCTCACAGTTTTTCGACCCTCAATCAATAATAACATTTCAAATTGAATTGACAGATTCATTTTCTGCCCATAGTTATGATCGATTAATTATCCAACTGTTTTTATATCAGTCTTCACAGCTTTGAGGCACATTGAGGCGCATTGAGGCACATTGAGGCGCATTGAGGCACGCAGCTGAAAGGAGACTGTCGGTCATTTTGAGCAAGATGAAATCACGTGTCTGTGATGTGCCAGTACCTTTTCTCATTCCTCTCCTTGACACACACACACACACACACACACACACACACACACACACACACACACACACACACACACACACACACACACACACACACACACACACACACACACACACACACACACACACACACACACACACACACACACACACAGTTTCAGGGTAGACGGGGGAGAGTTAATCTCTAAACATCAGAAATGCCCGTCACATGGAGGCAGCACGGAGACATTTTTACTTGACAGAATGAAAGATGTTTGTTTTTAAGATGTTATCTCTCTGTGCTGTGATCTTAACCGGGCAGTAATGACACCGCTACAACCGCACAGGCTTAAATTCACCAGTCGTAGGAGTTGTATCCTTATCAAGAGGAGCGGTTATGTCGGCTTAAGGTAAACAGCACCTGCGTTCCTTTTCTGCCTCTGGTCTGAACCGCATTGCTTTATCAACGCTCAGTGTTGTGGGTTTCTGTGTTTGGTAAGGATTGTTTGGCGCTTTGTGGACGTCCTCCGGGCTTGTGCTGTAGGGATTTAGCTATGAAGCTCAGAAAGCCTGCTGCCCGTGGAAAGAAACAATCTGTTCTGAAATGTACACAATGCTCATTGTGTAAGATTCTTTCTGAAAGGTGACCTAATATTACTTTCAGTTTGGTTTTTGGTTCTGGTCTCGAGCTATCTCTTGAAATCATCTGCCCACTTCAGCTTCCAAGATCTTCATTCTTTCTTGCATTCTCATATTTTCGAACTAGCTCCAAACCGGGAGAACATGATCAGAGGAAGATGTATGTATGGTTATTCTTGCATTGATCTTAAAATAAAGCACAAGCCATCGGGAAGAACTTGAACACTTAAAATAAAATTGTCATGCGAAGTGAAGCCTTCTGCATCAGAAGGGCAGCTGGTTTCCTTTGTCGAAGCCTTTTTCTCCTTTGAGCCAGTGAAGATAATTCTACCTCACCTCTTCAGATGGACTGTTATCAGGGATGCTGGGTAATTTGAGTCAGTGATGAGGTCGGGGTGCAGGAGGAACCCTTAATGAGATGTGCTGGTGTTGGCTCTCCTACTGTGTGCACTTTTACTAGTGAGGGCCATATTAAGCATGGCAGCATTCCACCTCCAGCCTGTTATGACCATAGGGTTATGACAAAAGAAACGTTATCTGTAACATCCAGGCAGTTTCTAATGAGCCTGCTTTACTAAATGCAGCTATCAGTTCCCAGTCATGGGTTTCAAAATATGCATGTAAAATGTTTTGGGACGTAAAAGTTGTTTGTGAGCTCCAATAGTTACTTTGATCTTGCTTTTAGAATTTTTTTTTAATAATCGCCACTATTTTTATTTTTTCTCTCCCAGGTTCCTGCTTTGAGAAGGACGAGAATATTCCAGAAGCCGGATCTCCAAAAGGAATCCCTGGAAAAAGTGACCGAAAAATGAGCACAACCCGGATAGAAGAAGCTGGCCCACCCACCCGTCTCTCTGACCTGTGAGCGGCCATGCCCTCCGTGCCTCACCCATCGAGGGGAACTCTCCAGACACCGGAGTGTTTTCTGGAATAGATTAGGAAAATAGCTTAACCCCGCAATAGAAATGGTATTAGTTTGTCTGAGCTATACCACATCAGAGGTGATTTTAGAATACAGGTGAGGCCGATCCTCACCTTGCTGACAAGGTCGTATCATGGCCGCTGCTGATCCCCATAGCAACGCTTCCTTGGCAATGCAAGGAGCAGACTGAGAGAGTCAACGATGCAGCGTAACGGCGGGGGGGCGGGCGCCGGTGGCCAGCCATGGGTGTTACGGCGCGTGCGTCTCACCTGGCTCAGTTTCATGCTCTTTTTCATCCTGGTCTTCTTCCCACTCATCGCCCATTACTACCTCACGACCATCGATGAAGCCGGGGGTCCCGAGAAGCACATCTTTGGCCCGCGGCCCGGTGGCGAACTCTGTGAGGTCAAACATGTGCAGGATCTGTGCCGGATCCGCGAGTCGGTCAGCGAGGAGCTGCTGCAGCTGGAGGCCAAGAGGCAGGAGCTCAACGGGGAGATCTCCCGACTCAACATGCGCATCGAGGCCTGCAAGCGCAGCATCGACAGCGCCAAGCAGGACCTGCTGCAGCTGAAGAACGTTATCAGCCAGACGGAACACTCCTATAAAGAACTGATGGCCCAGAACCAGCCCAAGCTTTCACTGCCGGTCAGACTGCTGCCAGACAAGGAGGACCCGGGTTTACCACCGCCGAAGTCTGCACGCTCCTGCCGCCTACGCTCCTGCTTCGACTACGCCCGCTGCCCTCTCACCTCTGGGTTTCCAGTCTATGTCTATGACACGGCCTCCTATCCATGGGCAGACTTTATTGACCCCCTGGTGAAGCAGGCGTTTGCAGCATCAGTGAAGAGCAACATTTATATAACCGATAACCCCAGCATTGCCTGTCTCTACTTGGTTTTAGTCGGGGAGCTGCAGGAGTCCTCCTCCCCGCCTCCTCCTCCCTCAGAGCTGGAGAAGCAACTGAAAGCTCTGCCTTACTGGAGATCTGATGGACACAATCATGTTCTGGTGCATTTCTCTAGAATGTCAATGACACAGAACTTCCTGTATAATGTGAGCACAGGACGGGCGGCAGTCGCTCAGTCCACCTTCCTGGAGCAGCAGTACCGCGAGGGCTTTGACTTGGTTGTGTCCCCGCTCGTTCATGCCCTCTCAGAGCCAAACTTTTTAGAAGTGCCCCCTCAAGTTCCTGTAAAAAGGAAATACCTCTTCACCTTCCAGGGGGAGAGGGTGGAGTCACTAAGGAGCAGCTTACAGGAAGGACCCCCCCAGACTTTCGAGGAGGAGATGGAAGGAGACCCACCAGCCGACTACGATGATCGCATCATCGGCACCTTAAAGGCGGTGCAGGACAGCCACCTTGATCAGGTGCTGGTGGAGTTCACCTGCAAGAACCCCCGGCCGAGTCTGCCGACTGAGTGGGCTCTGTGTGGGGAGAGGGAGGACCGGCTGGAGGTGCTTAAGGTTTCCACCTTTGGCCTGGTGATAGCTCCAGGGGACGGGCAGCTGGTGGCCTCAGCAGGCTGTGGGATGAGGCTCTTTGAGGCCCTCGAAGTGGGGACCATCCCAGTCGTGTTGGGGGACCACTCCAGACTGCCGTATCACCAGCTTATTCGATGGAGCGAAGCTGCCATCATAGTCCCTAAGCCTCGTGTTACAGAGCTACACTTCCTGCTGCGCAGCCTATCAGACAATGACATGCTGGCCATGAGGCGGCAGGGCCGCTTCCTGTGGGAAACGTACTTCTCTACCTCGGAGAATGTTCTAAACACCCTCCTGGCCTGCATCAGAACCAGCATCCAGGTTCCTGCTGCTCCCATCAAAGAAGAGCCGGCTCACGAGATTCCCCACAAAGCAGGGAAGCTGGCAGGAACTGATGCCAACCTGGCTGACAATGGGGACCTGGATCTGGGTCCTGTTGAGACGGAGCCCCCCTACGCCTCTCCGCGCTTTCTCCGCAACTTCACATACACAGCTTCAGAAACATATCGAGCATGGAACCGGGCCCCGGGGCCTTTCCATCTGTTCCCTCACACTCCTCTGGACCCCGTGCTGCCCTCTGAAGCCAAATTCCTCGGCTCTGGAACTGGCTTCAGGCCCATCGGTGGAGGTACGGGAGGCTCAGGGAAGGAGTTTCAGGCAGCTCTAGGAGGGAATGTGCCCCGAGAACAGTTCACCGTGGTCATGCTGACCTATGAGAGGGAGGAGGTGCTGATGAACTCTCTGGAGAGGCTGAATGGACTGCCGTACCTCAACAAAGTAGTGGTGGTGTGGAACTCACCCAAGCCTCCCTCAGACGACCTGCTGTGGCCAGACATCGGCCTGCCCATCGTGGTGAGTGCTGGTTGTTTGTATTTGTGAGGAATATATCTCTGTCTTATCTCGTCTCTTTGAAGTGCAAAAGAGTAACTCGAAGTGTTTTTGAGGTGGTGCAAAGTTTGATGCAGTACATTACATAAAGTTGTTTGGATCAGTTCTTCTTTGAAATTCTGCAGGAGTCCATACAAATTACTAGCCGCCTGAGAAGTCTGACACCCATGAATAATACAATTTGGGCTTTTGAATTAAGTCGGAAAAAATTAAATATTCATGTGATTCATATTCACCCCATTAGTTTGTGACGGGGACAAGTGGTAAGCTGTGAAGAGAAACTAAAGAATTAGATTCTGTTTTTGTCAGTGCCAGCAGAGTCTTTGCTGCCACCTGGCACTACTACTTAACAGGCTTATATATAAACTGCTTCTATACGGATCATGTATAACTACAACGTATGACTGACACATGTTGGGAATACTTTTGTGCTAAAATATATCTTATGGAAGAATCCGAACTTTGTGATTTTAGTCTTTGCAGAACATTGACATGCACATAAACCTATACAACACAATCCAGCCTCTTTAGAAAGTATCACTTCTCAGGATAATGACTGAACGAGTTTGTTGTTGCGCCTGCAGGTTGTCCGCACAGAGAAGAACAGCCTCAACAACCGCTTCCTTCCCTGGGACGTCGTGGAAACCGAGGCCATCCTGTCGATTGACGATGACGCTCATCTCCGCCACGACGAGATCATGTTCGGGTTCAGGTCAGTGATGGTAACAGAGTGCATGAGATCTTAGAGATTCATACATAAAAGAGGGAAACCCTGTAAACAATGTGTCATCACTTTGGGCTTTTATTAAAAACGATTATCCATTTACTTTGAAAACATCAATTTATTGGAGAAAGAAAATATGAACAGTATGTTAACAGTTGATTACCCTGAACAGTAACAGTAACAGTATAATTCAACCGAAAAACCAATAATAAAAAAAAAATTAATAAAAAAAAAAAAGTAAAAGTCGTTTTATTTCGATTACGTTGTTTTCGTAATCGTTGCAAGCCATAATCGTAATTGCGCAGCCCTAGTTGGTCGTATTGCTAGCTTTTGTTGCTACCTTTTTTTAAACAAATGCGACACACCGCCCGGCTCATTCAAGTCCGTAGTTTCGCCACGTTGATTTGGCTTAAATCCAAAATATTCCCACACCGGAGATGTGGTATTAGGTTTTGCAACCACTTCCATTTAACTTCAAATTCCCCTCGAATAAGTCACACGTTGTCTCCTGCTTGTCTCTAAATTAGGGATGCCAGTGATTATTCGAATATTCGTTACAGTCTCCATAATCGAATATTATTTTTAAAAATCGATTTTATTTATATATTTTTATTATTATTTATGTTTTTTTTTTTTTCTGGCTTATTTTCAACCAAAATATAGACTAATGCTAATAATAGTAATAGTATTAATAATTGTAAATGGCCATTGGTCACACCACCAGTTTGTTTTACTGTAAACTTGGAGGAAGCCTGCGTGCAGAGCAGACTGCTGCTGCAGCACGCTACACACCGCCCCCACCCCCCTCTCCCTCACACGTGCGACTAAAGATGAACAAAGCGGCCGGTAAGAAGAGTTCCTCCTCGTGGAACTACTTCTAACTTACAAGTCCAAAGGAAGTTAAATGCAAGCTCGGTCGAATAATCGATTATTATTCGCCAGGGCTGCCGAATAATCGATTTTGATCATGGTCAGTTTCTGGCAACCCTACTCTATATTATTAATTTGGCTGCTGCACTGCTGCACGTGGAGTGTCCTGACGATGGTCCTGACCTGGCTGTGTCATGGGCTGTGCGTGAGCCCCGCCCCTCACAGCGCGCAGGGCTGGCAGCCACAGCGCTCCTGGCTAAAATGCTGGTCACATCCTTATGTAAACAAACACGCATGTAAACGGCAATTTATCGAGCTCAGAAAAGTTATCGAGTCCATTTTTATTTATCGTACGATAAGTCCATTTATTGATTATCGCGACAGGCCGAGTACTCACATTTTGAAAGGCACTGCATTGACAAAACAATTACCTTTAGTGTTTGATGATAGGCATCCAGACGTGGAGGGGAAGGACAGGCAATTAAAGGAAATCTTTACAGACCACAATTCTCGCTTTTTTTCCGGTTATTTTGAAAAGAAAAGGGGTTGTGATTAATGACATGTGTTTTTGTTTGTTGAACAAACCAAGTTTGATGATAGTTAAAATTGTTCTTTCTCAAGAGACATGGTGTGAAGAGTCGAAAAAATGCAGCGTAATTAAAGGTCAAGCTTCGTCTCCAGTGGGAAGGGAAAATGCCCCAAAGAATGCAGAAGCTTCGCATTCCTGAAAAATCCTGAATTCTACAGAAAAACTGAAGCCACCACTCGAAACTCAGCCAGATCAATTTAAAGGAAAGCATGCTTCCTTGTAATTATGATTTATTTGTTAATATTTTACTTGGATAGGCAGATTGTGAAGGCCATGTCTAATCCAATTAAAAGAGCAGATCTTTTTTGCACCTTCCCCTTCCCTCTCACACACTCCTTTACACCACCGTGCTGCAGCTGCGTGTCCAGGCAGGCTGTGTGTGTGTGTGTTAGCATTACTATACTTGTGGGGACCTAAATCTGTTCACACAGTCACGTGTGGGGACTCGCCTCCCTTATGGGGACAAAATGGGGGGGAATTTTAGGGTGAAGACTTGGTTAGGTTTAGGGTAAGGGTTAGGCATGTGTTGGTTAAGGTTAGGATAAGTCTCCAGGAAATGCATGTAAGTCAATGTAATGTCCCCTGAAGTGATGTATACATGGTGTGTATACATGGTATGTGTGTGTAGGGGGTCGTTCGTCATGAAACATCTCAAACTTCCCAAGAATTACCCAGGAATGTTTCCGCAGCTACACTTTCTCCAAAGAGGAAACATTACGCAGCAGCTGACTGTCTTAGACATTTAAGTGGTCTCACATTAGCTCATTTAAAACATTAGATTGCTTTTAGAGATTTCTTGATTCGTCTGTGTCTGCAGAAGGAATTCCAAGTATCTAATCTGATAAGATGAAACACAGATTTATCTCCAAAACCTTCCCGCCGCTATAGGGCTACATTATGGTAGTGTGAAACTGATAAAAGACAAGAGGATAATTACTTAATTAACCCCAGGAGGAAAAAATGCGTCACGTGTTTTATACGGATAAGTTCAAACACGGCACTTTTAAACCAAACTAATGACCATTTAAAAAAATTGGCAAACAACAACAATTAAAAGTTCATTAAACATTTAATAATTCTGCCCAGTCATGTCTTAATTAATTCATTTAAAATGAGGAATTATAAACTGGATTAGAGCAACGTTTCATTTTGAAGGAAATCACGTAGCAGCTGCATTAAAAATGTTTTAAATGTCATTGAGAGGAAGTGATGACATATATTATGAGATCCGGCAAACCTTTATCAGCCATTTATTTTATTAGCAGTGTGCTAATGCTTCACCACAAAGTAGCATGGGCACTATCGATTATTTTCAACACTAAAATACTTTTTAATTTCTCTGTTCTCTAATTTTCCTATTGCAAACTAATTGGTAACAAAAACCAATTATCCTTTTTAAAAAACTAATATTTTCTACGGTATTTTTCACTCTACAATTCCCACAAACAAGAGTTGTTTTAAAGGAGAACTTCTGCTGACTTTGTCTCACAGAGTGTGGCGCGAGGCCAGAGATCGCATCGTGGGTTTCCCCGGAAGGTACCATGCGTGGGACGTGAACCATCAGTCCTGGCTCTACAACTCCAACTACTCCTGTGAGCTCTCCATGGTCCTGACCGGAGCTGCTTTCTTCCATAAGGTCAGACCTTGAACTCATCATCCCCCCCAAAGAAACATACACCATGCAGCCAAATGTATCTCGTCTCATAGCCACATAATTGACTTGCCCCCTGGTGTTTGTTTTGATGTAGTACTACGCCTACCTGTACTCCTACGTGATGCCCCAGGCTATCAGGGACATGGTGGACGAGTACATAAACTGTGAAGACATCGCCATGAACTTCCTGGTTTCTCACATTACCCGAAAACCTCCCATCAAGGTCAGTGACGGGGCATGCAGTCCAGCATCTGTGATCTTTGTGTCTCCTGCAGGCACCATGTATTTATATTTTTTCCCACTTAGCCTCGCCATTACTCAAACTGACATATCCAATATTGCACACAAATGATAAATCAAGAAAAAACAAGATCGAATTGGTGCGCGATTCCTGATTTTCAACTGGATTTTTATCGGAAGGACATTTATTACCAGAGGGCATATTTATGGCTAGACAAATAATTATAGCCATCACAGCATGGAAGCTGTTGGAGCAGAAATGTTATTGCAGCCCTGGGTTTAAGTTCTTTTTGATTTAGTGGTGTTAATATTCAGGGTGTTTCATTGGGGAATTAAGGACTGCTTTGATGGAGTGCGTTGTGCATGACAGCAATTCGCTGCCAGGAATAAGCCTTGTGAATAATGAATTTGGGGCAAGTTTTAATGTGTAGTAAAATAAAACAGAAAATAAATGACTTTTTATGAATCACTGCTGATGAATTAACATTCAAACTCAGTTTTTAGGATTTATTTCTGTATCCTGCCCCCTATTTGCATTTTACATATGCAGTTAACAGCTACATGATAACTGGGGCAGATGTACTACTTAAAATAGTGATTTACCTTTTAAAGATATTGTTCCATCATTTAGACAATGAAAGACAAAGGCATGACACGTTTCGATAGCTAGCTGTTTTTACTAGCAAAGCAAAAAGCTGTTGAGCTAATCAGCTCCCTAATCAGTTTTAAAACTCCACCTCTGGCTGACTTTGTAATTTTACAAGCTGATCCATTTTAGTCTTAACATTTTTTTGTATTTATTATAATAATAATTCATGGTATTTATTTAGCGCTTTTCCAAGTGCTCAAAGTGCAGTATATTACAT